>NW_026266560.1:0-25000 GCF_025860055.1 Xyrauchen texanus
AAAAAATGTGGACCTCCACAAGTCTGGTTCATCCTTGTGAGCAATTTCCAAATGCCAAACAATAGTAAGCAAGTATAAACACCATGGGACCATGCAGCCATCATACCGCTCAGAGACGCATTCTGTCTCCTAGAGATGAATGCAGTTTGGTGCAAAAAGTGCAAATCAATCCCAGAACAACAGCAGAGGACATTGTGAAGATGCTGGAGGACACAGACAAGTATCTATATCCACAGTAAAATGAATCCTATATCAACATAACCTGAAAGGCTGCTCAGCAAGGAAGAAGCCAATGCTCCAAAACCATCATAAAAATCCAGACTACAGTTTGCAAGTGCACATGAGGACAAAGATCATACTTTTTGGAGAAATGTCCTCTGGTCTATTGAAACAAAAATGTAACTGTTTGGCCATATCATCATTAAGTTTGGAGGAAAAACGGTGAGGCTTACAAGCCGAAGAACACCATCCCAACCGTGAAGCATGGTGGTGGCAGCATCATGTTGTGGGGGTGCTTTGCTGCAGGAGGTACTGGTGCACTTCACAAAATAGATGGCATCATAAGGAAGGAATTTATGTGGATCTATTGAAGCAACATCTCAAGACATCAGTCAGGAAGTTAAAGCTATTCGCAAATGGGTCTTCCAAATGGTCAATTTGTGGGCAGAACTGAAAAAGCTTGTGGGAGCAAAGAGGCGTACAAACCTGACTCAGTTACACCAGTTCTGTCTTGAGGAATGACCCAAAATTCCAGAAATGTATTGTGAGAAGCTTGTGGAAGGCTCCTCAAAACATTTGACCCAAGTTAAACTATTTAAAGGCAATGCTACCAAATATTAAAAAGTGTGTGTAAACTTTTGACCCACTGGGAATATGATGAAAGAAATAAAAGCTGAAATAAATCATACTCTACTATTATCCTGACATTTCATAATCTTAAACTAAATTTGTGATCCTAACTGACCTAAGACAGGGAATGTTTTCAATGATTAAATGACAGGAATTGTGAAAATGTTTAAATGTAAATGAGTTTAAATATATTAGGCTAAGGTGTATGTAAACTCCTGACTTCAACTGTGTGTGTGTGCGCGTGTGTGTATGTGTGTGTGAGTTATATATAAAATTATAATTCTACCTACATTTTTTATTCATTTTTTTTGTTTCTTTTTATTGTAAATATCACACATTCAAGTACAGTATATCAATTTACAATATAGTATTTTTTTTACATTGTTTATCAGTATTTCATTTTGATAACACTGTCCATTTATGCAATAATGATATCTGCTAGCAAAGGTCATAATTTGATTTTTGCACTGTTCTTCACACTCACAACAACACTGTAAAAAATTCAATGACATTTTATCCAGATACTAGGAAATGTGACTTACTTTGCATCTACATAAAAACACATGTTAGAAAAACAAATATGCAAGTTGCGAGTTCCCAGCATGCATTACAACATAAATAAATTATGTGGTAAGTGTTGCAGGCCTATTCTTTTGCTGTTTGCTGACTTTACTGATGCCGTTATTGTTGTTTTTTTTGCCACTCTTAGTTAATTGTTCTGTGGTGATGTTAAGAGCTCATCTTTTAACTTAATGAGTTTGTTGATTGTCACTGTTATTGAGGTTTGTAACTCACTTCTACGTGCAAAGTCCTCTTCTCCTCCTAACTTGGGTTTGGCTTATCTGGGGACTTCTGAAGCTGTATAGAAGGGAAACATTGGTTACACATTCAACAAATCATTTAATTCTCATATAGAAGGTCATTATCTCAATGTTTAGATAAAACACTGTGCAGTTGATTGCAACGAAATGCATGAATGAATACAATTCCCAATGTATTTGTATTGTTCTCAGGATTTCTACAGTGCAGTTACCTTAAAGTTTGGATTTCCCATTAAATAGTCTTATCTCTAGAAACAGAAGATTAATTGACAAAAAAAAAGCAGTTCCTGGCAGTTGGTATTAATGATTTAACAAGACAAACAGAGGTTTCAATGAGACACAGCATATTCAAGCTGGAGTGATTCATACCTATTCTGAATCACAAGTACCTCCATTTCTCTTAAAATTCTTAACACCCTCTAATCTACCTTAGTGGAAATAAAAACCTACGTGATTGTTTCCTGTAAAAGATGTGCTCAAAAGATATCATTAGGAAATATTACAAAAAGGCATGATTTTTTTTTTATTTTTATAATAGTCTGTACACGAGGGGGCAGTCTAAACCTTCTAAAGTAAGAGACTGGCTTCAACTGTGAAAGCCAGTGTTTGAAATGAGGCCACAGAACTAACCGCTAATGTAAGTGAATGGATGCCTTCCCAAAAAATAAACACACGAGACCAGAGGACAACAAGCTGGAGGAGACCGCAGGACAGGTTTTTAACCAGCAAATGAGACAAACAATTTAAGTGAATAGCTAGGAATCAGAGTGAGTGGATTGAAGCAGATGGAAATGTAAGATATCCAATGACCATCATTTTATGTACTGATTGTGGGTATAGAAAATAAATGAAAAAAATACACTATGTATGAAGAAAGCTTAAGAACAGGCAGAATATCCTACCATACCTGTGTCTGTTCTTTAAGAAAATCAGGTAGCTGAAATTCACCTTTAAAGACCTAGAAAAACAGAGAGCTGATTTTAGAGGCTGTTACACTGTGCAAACACAGGAACTACAACACAGCTAATTCTCCTCAGTACAGTTTTACCAAATGATTGGAAACTCCTATTAATTATACAATTCATCAAATTGGGGGGGGGGGGGGGATTTCTCCTTTTTTCTCTACCTTAAAGAAATACAGTAGTTCTCACAAATGTTACAATTCTGTCATAATTTACTCACCCTCATGTCATTTAAAACCCACAGGCTTATATTCATTTCCCATGTAACACAAAAGCAGAACGTTTTGAAGAAGAATTGCTATACAGCTGAATGTGAGTAAATAATGACAGAATCGTCATATATGGGTCAATTGTTCCTTAAGTTTCCTTGTAAAAAAACTTCATCCAAATGCATCAGTACAATTGATTTTTCTGTTTCCAGGCAGCGGGAATGGCCAAATGAAAAGCTTTGCATGCAGGCTATGGAGGCACTGTGCGAATAACAGACTCCTCTCATGTGAAACACTCTTGCGCTGCTAGGAGGATATTGTGTGTCAATTCCCAGGGTGTCTAACTTCACAAAATTCACACGACCGATCCAGGCATCGGAGGTAGGGATGAAAGAAAGAGTGAAAGACTGGGAGAGAAAGAAAGAATAAAAGGCAAAAGAGACAGACAGAATGTTGTTCACGGTGGATATGAGAACCAGCCAGCGTGTCTGCTCCAGAAAGCATTTGAGCAGAACCAAAAAGGGCAGGAAGGACAGTACTAACAATCTCCAATTAAGACATATCCAGCTGATCTCATTTGCTGGCCTTCTAAGCTTACGAAACTGGCAATAAGGGACTTGATGTCTAGCGTGCAAGTGTTTGGGGTGTACAGTATGCGTTGAATGTGTATCTGTGTGTGCAAATGAGCAAAGTGGTGGCCCAAGGAGGAGCCAGACAACTCAGTGGTGAACCCACCATTTCATTTCAAAACACTTTTCACTGTTGCAGGTCTAGACTGTGAGAAACCTGAAGCGCTGTCTATTTCTTAACTTTCCAGTAGAGGGGCTGCCACTGGGAAGTGAGTTATTAGAGCCATACAAAAGTCTCGTTCTTATAAATGACCCCATTTCCAGTTTATTTTTTTAAATCAGCCTTCTGATAAAAAGGAAAAAAATAGCAATATCTGTCTGCTCCAAAATGGCTTAAAAAAGTGTTTTAATATCCAATCAAAGGAACCATAATTTTGATGTTGCAAAGATTCAATATGTTTAATGCAGAAACAAAATACACTAAAATGTAGTTAAAAGTAATCAAGGTATGTTTTTCTCACTGTTTATAATTAAATGAATGCAAAGAATAATGAGTGTTTAATTTCTATTTATTCGCACCCATACTGTAAAAGTATTGATTTTCAGATTTATCACAATCTTCATTTGAACAACCCCAACATTGATTCTTAAAATCCCAAGATCAATCTTTCACTCTATGCACAACCCTCTACAATGAGAGTAAATCACTAGCAAACGCGACAACATTTCACTCACTATGCGATTATTCAGATTCCACTTGGAATTTGAAAGTTTTTTAAAAGATAAAATGTGACCAAAATGATGAAAACTAATAATAACAAAAAAAAAAAAAAAAAAATATCAATACCTCAATACATAATAAAATTGTTTTCCCACAATTTTTTAATACAAAATTGTTTTATTCATGGAAAATGTCATAGAGGACTACTGTGAACATGACACGAATTAATATTTGAACCAGAGTTTTGAATAGATTGAAAAAGATTAACTGCTTCACGGAAATAAATAGAATTACATTTTTGCTACTGACATTTAAATCAGTCACTTTTAAAATACTGTTTTAACGCTCTCATAATTGTAATTCATAAGACAAGGTAGGATTGTAAAACTAATCTAATGGCGAAGTCTTTATGGCCAAATAAAAAGTGCATTAAAATCACTGTGATTGTCAAGATTTTGCTTTATTTTATAATGTCAGCAAAATCATTGCGAGTACACTGTGATTCATGAATCTTCACTAATTCGGCCAGCACTAGTCAGGAGCAATGAGTACAGTCCGTAAGGAATGAACTAATCAAGCCAAATTTTCCCCCCATTTGTTTTCCTTTCATTTAATTCTCATTTGTGCTAGAGAACATGTTCAGCCAAAAACGATTGGCATGAAACATCCTGACAGGAAAGGCAAAGCTCCCAAACACTGATCAGTCCTGTGTTGCCTTTCCTCAACATAAAACTCGTTCATCTGAGCTGACCGAATCTGCAACGGGGACAGCAAAATCTGAGCAATCTTCTAACTGGCCCTGTTGAGATTGTTTGCGTTAAAAGGCATTTTCTCTGGGACAGGGTATCTTGAGTGCATTTGGCTCGCTCTCACTATCACAGCCAGCTTGGCCTTGGGATATGACTGTTACATAAGACTTCAGACCCAATTACAGAGAGGAGTCTCTAGGCACCGTTTAAAGACAGCTGGTATCACTAGTAGGTCAAGAGGTGGGATTTAGTCAGTGGGTGTAAAGGGAGTGGAGCTCGGAACGGGTTCTTTTGGGTCGAGTTGGCTAGCCAAGTTTGCGGTTGAGAGACTGAATGGAAATTATTTGCAGCTCGAAAGGCATGCATGTTTCCCATTTTCCGGGATTCCATTTCAAAATAATCTATCGCCCAAAGACTGTTAACCTCACGGAATTCTGCTCCTTTTTTAAAGGGGGTCCTCAAGAGGAAAGAAACAACTATTCAGTGGGTTGAACGAAAAGTCAACTAATTGGTCAAGAAGTCATTTATAATTTAGTTAATTAATTAGGTTATTTTTATTATTAAAAATAATGTTTCTTTTATCTTTTTGATCACCAACTGTTTAACCAAAGTAAGAGTTGATGTCGTTAATTTAAATGTCCATGCCATTTCATGGCTGAACTAAAGTGATGGTGACAGCTCGATCATGACAGATCTGGACCCACCACAGCCAAAAAAGTAAATTTTCTTCAGGGCGCTCACTCACGAGACACAACACACTGTAAAACACGCAACTTATTCAGTAAAAAGGATTGTGCCGCTCAAGTTTTTCATTGTCACTACACAACTCAAGCACTGGCAAGTAAAATCTCCATATTTACTCACCAGTGGTTAATAAAATACATATTTTAGTCGCACAGCATGAAATTTGGTCACATATGGGAAAGATTTACTTGCTATGTAGAGGGCTGCAAAGCCATCGTCAAGCGCCACTTTACGATCTCCATATGAAAAGCGCTGCAGAGAGTGACTTGTTTTCATTTAAGCACTGGCACTGCCCATGTAATCATAAATTGGTTCGCAATTTGAAAAATCAGCAGCAAAGGGGTCAAAGTTGAAATTATTTTAACTTTGAGAGCCACGTTACAACACTTGATGGAAGCGCAATGCAGTGCAAGAGTTACACTGAAGCTGACGCTTCACTCCATAAAGTTCAATGAGTTCGGCAATGTTGACGTGAGTCATGTGAAATTCCCTTATCGGTTAAAGCATTGCATGCTGGCAGTACTAATTAAAGCACCAATGCTTTACTATCAAAGAAAAGAAAATATGTTGACCTCACTAATTGACAAAAGTGACCCATCTTTTCCATGGTTGGAGAAAAATAATCTTTGGGGAAATCAGGCTCTCTCCTGTTCATATGCAAGTGATTAATGTCTTGAGATCTCAGCCATACCTAGATCTTCAGCCTGGTAAACTCCTTTTGTTAGTATGGGCGAGTCACCAAACACAGTTCGGGAGGATTTGTAGAACACAAGAGTCAAAAACTGACATTCATTCAGTTCATATTTGATCTTATCTGTCCCCCACACACTCCTTCATATCCCCATAAAAACAGTAAGTCTGACAACTGGGCCAGAGTTGGCTGCAAGTGACATATCTTGTTCCCAAAATCTAGATGAGGCATATAACAACAGTGATATGCAAAATGAGGCAACCAAGACCTCAAATGACATTTGTTTGTTCTCACATAATTACATTTTTCATTGCTGCAGTAACAAAACAATTTTATACAGCTGAAGTCAGAGGTACACATTGACATTTATTCATTGAAAACAGGTCAGTTAGGATCACTGTGAAATGTCAGAATAATAGTGGAGATAATTATTCACCTTTTGAATAATATTATTATTTCAGATTTTATTTATTTCATCACATTCCCAGTGGGTCAGAAATGTACATACACTTTGTTAATATTTGGTAGCATTGCCTTTAAATTGTTTAACTTGGGTCAAATGTTTTGGTAGCCTTCCACAAGCTTCTCACAATAAGTTGCTGGAATTTTGGCTCATTCCTCCAGACAGAACTGGTGTAACGGAGTCAGGTTTGTGGGCCTCTTTGCTCCCACATGCTTTTTTAGTTCTTACCACAAATTTTCTATCGGATTGAGGTCAGGGCTTTATGATGGCCACTCCAATACCTTGACTTTTTGTCCTTAAGCCATTTTGCCACAACTTTGGAGGTACGCTTGGTGTCATTGTCCATTTGGAAGGCCCTTTTGCGATCAAGCTTTAACTTCTTGACTGATGCCTTGAGATGTTGCTTCAATAGATCCACATAATTTTCCTTCCTCATGATGCCATCTATTTTGTGAAGTGCACCAGTCCCTCTGGCAGCAAAGCACCCCCACAACATGATGCTGCTACCCAGATGCTTCACGGTTGGGATGGTGTTCTTCAGCTTGTAAGCCTCACCATTTTTCCTCCAAACATAACAATGTCAATATGGCCAAACAGTTACATTTTTGTTTCAATAGACCGGAGGACATTTTTTCAAAAAGGAAGATCTTTGTCCCCATGTGCACTTGCAAACTGTAGTCTGGCTTTTTTATGGTGGTTTTGGAGCAGTGGCTTCTCCCTTTCAGGTTATGTTGATATAGGATTCATTTTACTGTGGATATAGATACTTGTCTGTGTCCTCCAGCATCTTCACAATGTCCTTTGCTGTTGTTCTGGGATTGACTTGCACTTTTCACACCAAACTACATTCATCTCTAGGAGACAGAATGTGTCTCCTTCCTGAACAGTATGATGGCTGTGTGGTCCCATGGTGTTTATACTTGCATACTATTGTTTGTACAGATTAATGTAGTACCTTCAGGTGTATGGAAATTGCTCCCAAGGATGAACCAGACTTGTGGAGGTCCACGATTTTTGTTTCTGATGTCTTGGCTGATTTCTTTTGATGTTTCCATGATGTCAAGCAAAGAGGCACTGAGTTTGAAGGTAGGGCTTAAAATACATCCACAAGTACACCTCCAATTTTCTAATTGGCTAATTGTCTAAAGGCTTGACATAACGTTATGGAATTTTACAAGCTGCTTAAATGCACAGTTAACTTAGTGTATGTAAACTTCTGACCCACTGACCCATTGTGATATAGTAAATTAAAAGTTAAACAATATGTCTGTAAACAATTGTTGGAAAAATTACTTGTGTCATGCACTAAGTAGATGTCCTAAAAGACTAGCCAAAACTATAGTTTGCTAATATTAAATCGGTGGAGTGGTTAAAAAAGTTTAATGACTTCAACCTAAGCGTATGTAAACTTATCACTTCGACTGTAGTTCAAACAAGAACTTTTGTGTAGTGAGAATACAACTGACAAAGTCTGTGGGTAACTGAGTGAATGGTTGATTGAGACCTTCGTATTGGAGCAAAATTCTTCATATCCTCATGGGCTCAGGGGAGGCAGCTCAAATGGAAAAATTGACTGTGCAGCTCAGCAGGGGAAGCTGAGTCCTCTGTACTGGAATGTTTACATTCAGCCCTGTTCTTTCAAAGCTATCAGTGTGGTTTGGTTACTGAACAGTGGGTTTGTCTTCAAATACACTGAATGTGAAAAATTTATAAAGTAAATATTGCCAAATACTATGTATCAATCATAAAAAGTTAAAGGGATAGTTCACCCACAAAGGAAAATAATGTCAAACCCATATGACTTAGGAACACAAAAGGAGATGATAAAATTAATTAATAACATGGACCTTCTTTTTAATGCAATGGCAGTGGATCAATTATCATAATCGTGCAGCTTGTGTCATATTCCAGGTTTTCCAGCGTTATGAGAGAAGCGTTCTCAATGGTTATTTACCTTTAAAACAACGCAAGCTCTCCCTCGGGTGAGTCATTTTGACTATATGTATAATACTTTTTGGTAGGACTTCGTAAAAATTATTTATTTTTCCAATGCATCGTGATCTTCATTTGAACAATCTTTATATTAAATCACTCGCATATGCAAACATATTTCACGCTGTGTGACTAAAAATATCTTCTTGAGTAGACACTGGCTGTGTAAATGTTCAAATTTAATTTTTACCTTTTTTAAAAGCTAAAATGTGACAAAAATATATTCAAATACAATTTCAAAAAAGAATATTCTCATAATCTACCTAATTAAAAGGTCTCTTGAATAAAGCATTAGCTGAGAGCTTTTATTTTCATATGTAAGCAAAATGGACAGTTTAACATTGATTTGTTGAACACATGCTAAAAATCGGTACTGTCTCTTTAATAAAACTAGCTATTCTGTAGTATTAAATGATAAAACTGTTAACGAGAGAGAGCTCGAACATCTTTACCTCATCTACTGTATACGTGATTCGATATTGTATTTTTTTTTGTTGATTTTGATCAACAACTGATAGTAAAGAACATAAAGTGCGTCAAAAAAATTATTTAATGACAAATTGATTGCGTAGATCTAGTTTTGGACACACAGGAACACAGTCAAATCAAACTATTACTCTCAACACCATTCTGAACTTCTTCCCCACTATACTACACAATTACTGGTGAGTAAAATCTGAACATTTAACCAGCCAATATTTGCCAGCCAAATCTGGATGCAAATGAGAGTATTTTCCTCTCATTGTAGTAGAGATTGCGCATAGAGTAAAATATAGATTTTGGGATTTAAGAAGCTATATCGAGATCATTCAATGAACATTGCGATGCATCAGAAAATCTATATTTTTACCCAGTCCTACTATAAAGTGAGGCACAATACACTGACATTGTACTGAAAAGACGGCCCACATTATTCATTAAAATATCTACTGTTATGTTCCACAAGAGACAGAAATTCCTACAGGTTTGAAACGATATGATGTTGAGTAATCTACAATATGACAGAATATTCATTTTTGACATCGGCTGCCAGGGAAAACAGTTAATTAAAAGTTAACCATCATTTTTGACTGCAGAATGCCATAACTGACCCATCAGAATCACGCATTCGAGAAACATCATGTGCCTTATTCTACTTCAGGCACATGATGATTAGCCGTAGCTTGCAGGAAGACAAATAAGAGCCAGCAAAGCACAAACTTGAGTAGAGTTTGCCTAGTGCAAACATTACCTAGTGCACATTTAAATAAAATCCAAAGTCTCATTAGTATAATTTAAGGATTACCACCCGTTTAAGATGTTGTAATAATTGTCTTTGCTTTCCCCCTTATGTACAGACATGTTTAAAGAGCTTATGGTATACATGTTAAGGCACAGTACGGTGGTGTGGTTAATCCCTTATAGTAGTCAAGAGTGCTGTCAGCACTGTGCAATAAAAGCTGAGGTGGTGAACAGACAGGAATGCTGACATATATATGCAGCTGACTGTGTCTCAGCCCCGGGCAGAGGAGCTGCTGTCCCTGATCTCCCAGTGCCATGGGCTTTTTGGCACCACCACATCCAACATCCTCCAACAGTCTCAGACTAGAGGTGCAGCGGAGCATGACAAAAACTGCAGAAGAGCTGGTGCTCACTGTTCCATATCACACAAACAGCAAAAAGCTATTCATTAAAGATTAATTAAAATGCAATAGGAGAGTCATACACCACAACTCTTGTAATGCAGGGTGACACTGCTGACTTTAAGCCCCTTGAATAATGACTCTTTCACACCTATTCTTGGAAGCCTTGTACTACCACAAAACATGCATTATTAACAGATTATTATAGACAAGATTCAACATGGGGAAACAAGTTATAATAACATGCAATAAAGAGTAAAAACCGAAATGATGACAGAACTTTCTTCTGTGGAACCCAACGAAGATATTTAGCAGAATGTCCAGAGTGCAATGACGAAAAATGGGGACTGGGGCTGATAGGCTCCATACAGAAAAAAAGGAAACATAAAAGGGGTCAATACGACTTGTGCACTATATTCCAAGTCTATTGAAGGCATAAAATAACTTTTTGTGAATAACAGTCTGCAATTCAAGTTGTTAAGTCTAAAAATATTCCTCTCCAATGTAGTTTTCAAATCGCATTCAAGCTTTGTTTATTTGTTGCAACATGTTTGACAAGCGAGAACAGCTGGCAGCTTAACATCACTAACAAAGTCTGGCACAGCATGCCAGAATATTTTTTTTTAAACAAAAATAGCAACATTGACATTCTTCAAAACATCTTTTGTGTTCCAATTTTTCATTTTATGTGAACTAGGGGTGGGCAATGTGACCAAAATCTTATTTCACGATATTGAGTAATTTTATAATCACGATAACGATATACTTTATATCACGATATAGTAATTTTGGGGAAAAAATCAAGAAAAATTGGCTTAAATAACCATATTGTAATATTTATTTATTTTTTGGGTAATTCTGTCAGTGAATTAAATACTTTCAAATATTTCTTCTTATATAATTGACAATAGTTAAAAGCACAAAAAATGTAATTCCGAAATTTGGTTTGAAAACATTTACCATAATGCTAAATTTCACATTATGCCACATTTCAGTCTTATACATTGTTGCCCAATATTACTATAAACCTTCCTCAAGAAGCTCAAGATATTTCCAAAGCAATACAGCATAGAGAATAATACACAAGTAGGACATTTTTTTAATGGAATTAAAAACTTCTTGGATAAAATTATAATTTTTCTGCTCCATGTTTGGTTTTGTGAGCCCACACCACAGATGTTGCACACGTTTTAATAACAATCTCCTCTTCATTTTCTGGACTTGTTTAGGAGTCGTCCCTTTCTGTGGAGATGTTTTTCTCAGGGTTTTTCCTGAGTCAAAAATTATTACATAGCGCGAGTGATCCCGCTCTGCGTTCTCCTGTACATATCAGGGAGCATGCAGGGCCCGCACGGACTTGTGTGCTCCAGACAGTGCGCACACGATGCACATGAAACACAGCGCGCGTCGACAAGAAGCATATTAAGTGCTTATGAAACATTGAATGCAAGATGAATGTAATTTAATATGCTTGGGCGGCTGCCAGAAATGTTTTAAACCATTTGTTTCTCACACTTGTCTCATGTGAAGCCCTGCCCACTGATAGATGAGCCAATGCAGTGCACATGGATATTTGCATATCACGATACACACCATATAGCAAAATCTCTATCGATTGATACTTTATACAGTACAGTATATCGTCACCATGATCTATATCATAATATCACCCAGCCTTTAGGTGAACTTTTCCTTAATATGTGAATAAAATCTGTTTTAAATATTGAATAGATGATTAACTCATGTATAACAAATATAATGTTCAATTATTAGAATCTGAATTAACGAATGATTAATTAAATTAGGAATTAATAAATTACCTCTCTTGTTAAAAGGGCAAACATTTATAAATCTCAAATTACTAGAGGTAAGGCCTCCAATCCAGTTAAACACAACTGTTTCCACATTATATCACTAGCAGCACTATTGAGATGGAGGACGTATTGATCTTAATATCAATTTCCCAACATGAATCATGAAGTTGCAAAGGCACTTAATAGGTATCGATTGTGGATTTGGACAGGGTTCAAAAATGTACTAATTCACAAGAGACCTACAACTGTCTCTGCATTTTGCAACTTATTAGCAATGTAGGGACCAGAAACTTATTAGCAATGTAGGGACCAGAAAGAGCCAAACTGTCATGCACAACTGAAACTCACAGATGATTTGACAAGATAATGTCACTGAAATCTATCAGAGCAACCATATACATGCTGCCTCATGTTACAGCTGCCCTGCAGAGTTCAGGTGAATTTGAAGTGCACACCAAACAAGATGAATGGAGTGATTAGAAAAAGCCACCAACAGCAACAGCTTTCAACTAAGGACAATACATGGTATGACTGTGGAAGCTGTTGGGACCAGATATAACAACAGATGTTTCAGTCTCTGCATGGTATTTCTTGTTTACTCATGACAGGAAACCACAGGTCAAGACTACTGTGACCTCGTAAAAATATGTCAACCAACAAAATCATGGATTCTGTTTCAAGACTCAGTTATCCTTGTACCATGACAGCATTAAATTCTGGCAATCAGCTTATCTTTCATTAAACGGTAAAGAATTAGACATGTGATAGTAATACCTTCATTATGCCAAATTAGTCTGGAGTGGTCAGATCAATATTACCATGTAGTAAAGCCACAGTACTTAATTGCACATTACTGCCAGAAGAAATTATGTCCAAGTTTAATTACAAGCTACATAAGCATTCTCATTGATATTGAGAATGTGTGGCGTTTCACTTGAAAGCCTCATTTGAAAGTCACTGTAGTGCCACAAACAGCCTTGTAGTTTGAACAACTGGGGACTGGAGTGCAGTTATAATGCACAAATAGGGTTCTTAAAGGGCCTTTATGCAAGCAGCTAAGTGATATTAAGAGAGAGGAAATGTTGTAATCTTGAAATTTAAAGCGGTGTAATTTTTTCAGTGTTAAAATTAAGAGTTTCTCCTATTTCAGCTTAATATACAAAGATTTGCATTTATAATTAATTCATTTAGCAGACGCTTTTATCCAAAGCGACTTACAAATGAGGAGAACAAGAGAAGCAATTTATACAACAAAAAAGGCAACAATATAGTAAGTGCTGTAATACAAGTCTCACATAGCTTAGAGCAGTACACATAGCAAGGAAAGGCTTGCTTGTTTTGGTTGGTTGTTTTTTAAAGAACATGAAGGTAGTGTGTTAGTATGAATGTGTCAAGCCAACAAGCTTTGATTTGAAGCAAAAAGTTATAAGGAAAAATTGCTAAACAAATATAAAATGTACACAACTGTGTCCTTAACGACCTTCATGAGACAATGAACTACAATCCCCTGAAGCATTGTGTATGATGTAATTAAATTAATAACAATAGAAAACTATAAAACAATTGATTTAAAGTTGTTTAATTCTAAACAATATAGGCCTATTTTAATTTCAATGCAAAATATTCAGACATACACAAATACAAAAGCAGTTTAAGAGTGAAGAACGTCTTGATCACGTCATTCGCAACGTATCATATAAGTGGGCAGTCACTGCTGAGCTCATATGCAGTGACTCTCTGATTGTGGATTTTCAGGATCATGGGTAATGTAGTTCTTCACCATGAATTCCACTATTACATTTTTTCTAACTAAAGCTGAAATAGTGCAGACTGATTACATTGATAGAAGCATACATACCATCAATTAACAACCTCAGAACTCACGGTAAGTTTGCATTTAAAGGTTTGAATGGGATGTTTACTTTCAGAACCAGACACTATTCTTTCTAAATCCTTTTGGGGACACTAAAGTGATGCACAAATAACACAATTTAAATGAAAAACACATTTTTGGTTTGATCCTGATCCTACTCAGAACACAAAGAACAAAACACAGATAGAGCAGCCAGCTGCAAAAGCCATCAGCCCTTACCAGACCTGAACTGCACCCCCACCTCTGGGATCATGAGGTCTCTCTTACAGAACATTGCCATGACTGTGCAACATTGCAGCTTTTTCTCTGATGAGTCTTGCAGTTCAGCCCTGTTGCCAAGGAAACCTTGCTTCGACAGCCTTGTGACTTCTGAGCCATTTGCAAATCTATCGAGATACAGTACAGAAAATGCAAGAGGACGTGCAAAACCCCCCACAGTGGGCTGCTTACAACAAGGACAACTTGTGAAAGAAATCTACTGTGTCTAAAGTTGAATCAATTAAAGACAGACAGTCGCTGTTGGGAAACCTTAACTTGTGCACAAGCACCAAGAACGTTGGCTTTCTTGTTTTAAAACACTCAAGAGTCATTTTACATGCAAATGTTTGTTGACTTTAGCACTTCAAAATCTGAGAATGCAAAACAAGCCAATTGTTTTTTATATTTTATAAGTATTTAATTGCTTCAGTGGTTTTCAGCAGTGGGTCTGGAAAATATTGGTTTGATTGCAAATACATTTTTGTGATTTTTTTTTTTAACTTCATCCTTGGCCTGAAAATTGTTGAAGACCCCTGCAGTACTTGATATGCTGAGACGCCCTGAGTTTAATGGATGTTTAAAAATGAGGAAGAGTAAAATAATATTCTTTGTCTTTCAGTTCAGTTCAGTGAAGTTCAGTTTGCCTTTCAGACTTCAAAAACAGCACATCACAGTTCACAAGTTTTATTGCACATGCTCAGTGTTACGCAGCACACATCTTGTGTGCAGATCTTAAGTCTTTGCTGCTGTTTGCGTGTTGTACTCTATGTAGAAAGAGGGAGGGGGGAGCTTTACGAGTGATCCATGCAGCTGTGTTTGATCCAGGGGAAATACACATTAATATGCAGCAGATGTGTCGCTCTCTCAGACTCTCTCTCACAAGCTTAAGTCAAAAAGAAAGATCTGTCTGATGTAGAGAGACAACAACATTTGATTTTCTGAATGGAATCTGGACAGTAGGGTGCAGGCAAAAGTGTGAGTGAACACAAACAAATGCAAGCAAGATGAAATACAATAAAAGAGCATGGAGGTGAAAGATCCAATTTTGAAAGCTCCCCCCTGTATTTTTAAGCAAGACATCAAACATTCATGGTTTTTCCCCATCTGTGTTGAAAACTTTTACAGCTTCTCAGAATTAGCTGGTTGAATAATCCTTCTTCTCGAACTAGTCACAATGTTGAAGATCATAGGGTTTCAGCCAGAAGAATGGCATGGGTTTAATTCTACAAGAAAAACATATGGAACTGAGAGAGAGAGGCTCCAATTGAATGGCTGAGAGTGTTATTTCCAAAAATAGCAGTAATTGCTCAACTAAAAGGAATCTTCTCTATGCGGGCAAGAGGGAATAACTGTCACGGCAAGTAGAGCGTGACTGCAGAGTAGAATCTCATTGAGGTTTCCTAGTTCAAGGTTGACGTTAACCCATAGTCAGCTTGCATTAACAACTCTTCTCCAAATCCATTTCTGTAAGTTTGAAGAAAAACTTTGGCATTGTCATAGCAGAGATGCAATTTTGAAAACTGGATTTCAAATTGGATTTCAAGACATTCTGTTACAATCTAATTCTGGCCATAGAAAATAGGGCAACCGGGATGAAGATGTCAGCAAACACTGCACAGCCAAGTCAATGGCACTGATGATGCACAATTCTTTCCAAGGATAAAAATCCATCTTTAAAAGGTGCCCTCTCAACACAATGGCTTTTCCAACTTAAGCATGTTGCTTCCTAAGATACTGTCACGTATCCACCAGACTCCCTCTCCCTCACCGTCAGTCACCTGCTCTCACTCATCAGAGTTTCAATTATGCTCACCTGCTGCTCATTATCACCTAGTTCGGAACCGCATTTAAACCGCACTCTCACACTCTGTCAGCGTCTAGTCTTGTTGTGAAGTACCTCGGACCTTCCTCTTGTTCAGCTGCAGTTAAATAGACTTCTGTGTCACTGACTTCGCTACGTTCTGTTGTGGAAATTACAAGAGGGATTATTCTAAAAATTTCCCGATAACGCTTGATCTTACCCGGATTATCCTAACCCGTCTGTCTTCGATCCACTTCAGACACACAAGATAAGTGACTTTGTGATATTCTAGTTTACCACATATCTACTCACCTGTTTGAAAATTACCTGTTGAACTACGAGCACTTCTGTATGCTCAGGAAACATTACTTTGGATACGCAGAGAATTCCTTGTGTTTGTATTTACTTACCTGCTCCACTATTGTTGCCCATCTGAGCACATGATGCGACATACCAGTGTTCCTGGTTGATGTTTAATTTACCTGTTTGTTTAGTGATCTACTTGTAGATTGATGTTCCCTGTCTGATCCTAAACTGTCTCCAAGGATATTGTACCAAACCTGAACACTTACTTTGCCTGCTGACCTACCTTTTTCAGTGTTCTGTTCAAAAAACTCCCGCACTTGGGTTCATCTCCAGCTTCAGAGTCTGCGTATTATTACAAATACCTTATTTTGACCAAATTCTAAGGCAGCATCGCATGAAAACTGGCAGCCAAAAGTTTGGAATAATGTACATATTTTGCTGTTTCAGAAGGAAATTTTTACTTTTAATTCACCAAAGTGGCATTCAACTGATCACAAAGTATAGTCAGGACATTACTGATGTAAAAAAAAAAAACGTGCCAACACTATTTGAAAAAAGTTATTTTTGATCAAATCTAGACCGGCCCCATTTCCAGCAGACATCACTCCAACACCTTATCCTTGATCAATCATGCTAAATTGCTAACTTTGGACTAGACACCGTTGAAAGCTATTTTGTTAATTAAATGAAGCTTAACATTGTCTTTGTGTTTTTGAGTTGCCACAATATGCAATAGACTAAAATGTCTTAATGTCAATATTAGGTCCAAAATGGCAAAAAAAGAAATGGCTTTCTCTAGAAACTCGTCAGTCAATTCACTGAAGATTTCATACAGTGTACAGTAAAGTCTTCTAAGACAAAGGACAACTGGCTCTAACAAGGACAGAAAGAGATGTGGAAGTCCAGATGTACAACTAAACAAGAGGATAAGTACATCAGAGTGTCTAGTTTGAGAAATAGATGCCTCACATGCCCTCAGCTGACAGCTTCATTGAATTCTACCCGCTCAACACCAGTTTCATGTACAACAGTAAAGAGAAGACTCAGGAGGTCTTATGTGAAGAATTGCAAAGAAAAAGCCACTTTTGAAACTCAAGGTTTGTGGGCAAAGAAACAGACATTGGACAACAGATAATTGGAAAAGAGTGTTATGGATCTTAACCCCATTGAGCTTTTGAGGGATCAGCTAGACTTTAAGGTGCGTGAGAAGTGTCAGACAAGACAGCCACATCTATAGCAAGTGCTACAGGAAGTGTGGGGTGAAATGTCACTTGAGTATCTGGACAAACTGACAGCTAGAATGCCAAAGATCTGCAAAGCTGTCATTGCTGCACGTGGAGGATTCTTTGATGAGAACTCTTTGAAGTAGTTTTTTCAAATTGTAATAGTAAATTGTCAGTCGAATGCCACTGTGGTGAATAAAAGTACCAATTTCTTTCCATAAGAGCAAAATCTGTACATTATTCCAAAGTTTTGGTCGCCAGTGTATACTTTGATGAGAAGGCAATCCAAAAATGCACTGCGACGAATTCAGTGAAATTAATTAAAAAAAAAAAAGGAACGTTCCAGATTCAATACAAATTAAGCTCAATTGACAGCATTTTCAGCATTATGTTATACAATTTATTTTTTTATAAAAATCTCGACATCCCTCACTTAAAAAACATTTTCAATAAGGCACTTACAATGGCATTGAGTGCCACAAATGATTTCAATCTGAAGATCGATTTCCAGTCATGCCAGTGCAGCTCCTATCTACTTGAATGTGGAAAGACCAAAATCTCAAAAATGGTTGGTCAAGATTATGATCAAAGAACATATATATTTTCTTTTTTACAATATTGGAATCATAAATTGATTCTTTATCTCATAATCCTAAAAAAACACAAAATTTCATCTCTTGTATAGCTAATGAGCATGCATGTTCTAGAGTTGATTGACAGGTGATGTCTGTATCTAAAAGGTGATTGGCTCTTTTAACTGTATGGCAGGACTCCCTTTCTACATCCATTGGGCACTCAGAGCTCCTTGGGTGAGCGTTCGAATTTCTCTCATTCATTTTAATAGAAGTGGCCCATCTCTGCTAAATAATCTCTCTCACAGTATTAATCCAAAATGGCACAACTGTGCACTCCAAATCACAGCACCACAAAACGTGTCTGTTCTAAAAGAACACAGAGCCTGGAGCCATTTTGCTCAATCATAAATGCTCTTGCGGGGCTTTATATTCCATTCTTCCATGGTTTACCATTTCATCATTAACTGCTGCAAATGGAGAGCAGCTTTGAGCGAGCATGGTGTAATACTGTTGATGTAAGAATGGAGAGCAAATTCTCCTCATATGGACAATGAGACTTCCAGTTTGAGCAAAAAGGGGACAACCTGAGGTAATATTTCCATCAAGGTTTCCTCATACACATATTAGTGATACACTGATAAATCGGCCGAGCTGATAAATTGGCTGATATTTGGCCATCTTGAAATTTATGTCTGCTTGGCCAACTAACAGATGATTTAGAAAATAATATATTAGTGAATTGTAAAAAACTTTCCTTAAATCATATTACCTGTCAGTATCGGCCATTAAAAACCCCATATACTGTAGGTTGACAATCAATATGTATCAATCAGTATCTTTACGTGCGCTTTCAGTTGGACTAGAAGAATAATACGTATAATTAACCCTGTGTATTTAAATGTCCTTCTTTCAAATGTTTGATAACTCCTTGTGACTGTATTTTGGAAACATTCTGGAAGCTTCTCATTAGAGAAGAATTACCCATAAAGTGAGATTCATGGGGAATAATGCTAATGTCAGAACTGCAATTGACCAATTTGCTTCGTAATAGAATGTATATTTATTACCATCTATAAGTCTATATCCACCAGTGCACCATGAATCATTGGCAATCAATAACACCAGAGATTTGACGATAGTAAGATTGATTCAATGGAGTGTAGATCATTTTTTGGTTCTTTATTAAGAACATCCACTTCATCTTAATTACTGGTCTATCAAACGCAAATCTGGAAAGGAACCACACAAATCGAAATGGTTGAAATGTAACAGTTTTTTTTCCACTTTTAGCCCCTACCCAATAATAATAATTAAAAAAAAACATCCCAAACCAATGAACAGAAGGTCTTTCGATTAGCACTGCTTAAAAATCAACTAAGGACAAAAAGACCTAAATGGAGATGTAATGGCACACATTCAGATTTTCCAATCTGCATAATCCCAAAGGTGCAACTTACACCTTAAGTACCCATTTCAACACATGGAGCTGTTTGCTTTTGCAGGCTGTCTGAAATGTAAATGGATTTAATACATGGATTAGAAAGTAAAAATAAATACTACAGAAAGTGCAGAGGCTGTGCGAGACAAAATCCTCTTATCCCAGTCTCATAACATGCCTCCTAATACAGCCTAGCTAAAGAAAAGTTTTTTTAAACTACATACTTGGTAGATGTGTCAGATATATGTCAGATCTAATAATAGTGAGATCACTTGGAAGCTGATGGAGGAAAACAGGGTTGACTTAGTGAGGTGATTTCAGGTCAAAAAAACTTTGCACAGAAGGTCTCCAGCCAGTTGCAAGAAAACCCCCAAAAAGAATATTCTGTCAACATTTACTCACACTCATGTCATTCCAAACCTGTTTGCAACTGGCATCTGATCTTTTGTTAAGTGTTTGTGATGTGAATGCACTCACCCTTCTAGTATTGTCCAGGACGAGGGGGTCGGGACGGCCGTAGTTGGGGGGGTTGGCGTGGGGATCATAGCCAAGTCTGGCAAGCATGGGGGCAATAATGGGCATGTCCCGCAGCACATCCTGGGGGATTTTACCCACCCACTTGGATAAGGCCTCCACATTGACAGGCTTGATCACCTGGTCTGTGGATCTCTCTACCCTGCAGAAGAGAAGAGGGGTGTCAATCAGTCAACAAGTGCAACAGTTTTCTTTGCATTTGCGACTCAATTATAATATACATATAGTGCTGCTTGCATCACCATGACAACCGCCCCACCGTGGTGGTAGAGTGCCACTGGCAGTTATGCATGTGACGTTAACATATCAACTTATATAAAAGACCTTACGAAAACTTTAAATAAATTCTGCCATTTAATGAGTATAATAAAGCATTAGATCTTTAGTAACTGTGTTGGTGATTATTTATCATAGGGACCAATTCATTTTCAGTTTTTTAGAGATTGTGCATTGTTATGGTAATAGCGTAATCACAAAAAACACATTTAGCATGCAACTCAAGCCAAACGCACACCTCGACTAGGTGTGTCAACTACAAGTCAATTTATTCCCGACTGAAGTTACAATTCTTAAATTCCTTCACAAACTAATGCACAGGAGAGTTCATTTGTGATAATATGTCAACAAACAACATGAAAGAATGGGCTCGCGCCAGTTAATGCGCTCTATCTAGAACTGCATTCCCTTCATAGATTCACAGATTTAAGTTATAATATTATATTGATGTTGTTGATATAGCTGATTAGGCTCATATATATATACATATAAGGCGCATTTGAAAATTGGTAATTAAAAAGCTCTTTAAGTTTACCAGTGCTCATGCATGAGGCAATCCTCACAATACTTTATCTACAAGTTCAGCTGTTCAAGCTCCGTTGTGCATTCGCTTCAGTGCAGATTTAAGTTGTAATAATATATTTATTCTGTGATGGCTTGTTTATCTGATGCATATAAAAATAGGTGATTATAAAAGCAATTCGCCATGGATTGGCGCTTTCATCTCGACACACATCTTAAATGAAAAAAGTCCTCTGGATTTTTTGAATAAACAAGGCTTTATTCAACAAGATTTTTTATTCTTCTAAAACACTATCAGTGCTTTGGGTATATCTTGCAGTGTTTATTTCTTGTCATATTTTCGTCAACAATGTTTTGTGTGTAATTTTGTTGACAAGATAAACACCGCATTCTGGATTCAGTGCGGCTGGAAACTTTGCAAAAAAATTTCAAGCACCTAAAATTGAAAAACTTCCAGCAAAGGTAGGACTGAACTGTTTAATTATTTTCCAGCTGTCAATCTCTACATCAGGGTAGATAATTTTAAAAATAATCATAAAAAAATAGAAATGTATAGAACTTTTAATGTTTGGGAAAAGTGGGCGAGTTTACTACTTATTTTCTAAAACATTACCCATTTACATGATAAAAGGGTCATGATGCGGGTCTCCTCGATGGTTTGACTTTCAGCACACAACTGAACAACACCGGCTGCATGACTTTGATAAATAATTACTGCAAGAGTTAGATTAACATACAGGTGCGATGGGACATTTCTGCTTTTATAATTAATTTAATCACTGAGAAGGTTTACCTGCAAAGTAGCACCAAACATCACAAGCAGCATCAAGAATGGACACAGAGTAGCCGTATAACACTTTTCCTTGAGCAGAATATTGCACTACAGATCTCTAAGTTTGTTCAAAGTGGAACGCGAGAGATAGAAACAGAACACTCGCGTGCATGGTTGCCAGATTGCACAAAATAAGTATAACATTAGGCGGAATATTTCCAATTTGCGCAAGTATAAATCTCAAACTGGGGGTGTTTTGTCTCTTATCTGGCAACCCTTAGCATTTTAAACGCTTGTGGAGACACGTTAGGTCCCAATGCAAGTTAACTGAAATATCCAAAGAAAAAGAAAAACGCTTTTACGATAAATGAGCCGCGGGCCACATTAAACCATGTGGAGGGCCTGATACGGCTGCTGCCATGCGTCACTCTTTATTTTCCACACCATACTCTTATTTGAGTATGATAATTTTTTAAGATGAATCATTAAGATGATTTTTTATCTGCTTGTCCAAATGTACAAACTACTGAATGAACTGGCAGAGTTCAGTAGTTTTATCCTGACAGTGCTTATATAGAATAGATTAAAAGTATCATTCGATTTATTGCTGATTTGCAAATTATTGAACTAAATATCATATAAATAAGTCAAATTTTATGCTTAATGTGGAGCCTGTCACAATGTCCTAACAGCACAACCTGCTAAATAAGCTGCTTACATTACCCAATTATAAAATGTGGGTGGATTGAAATTTGCAGAGATATTAAAAATGTTTTAGGCATTGTCACACCCTGGGTAAATTATTCATATGTCTGACTCTGAAATGAAATATTTACTAAGCCAGGGATGAACCAGTGTTGGTCAGGTTTTTGTTTATAGAGAAAACATAGGAGTGGCTTACATTACATGTTAGTAGGATACAGTTTGCATATCACCAATATTTGCTTTAAGAAGAAATGAATCCTCTTTCCAGGAAAATCAGCTGGTCATCTAGAACTGTACTCCTATCATATAGGAACAGCAAATATTGGGTGAATATCACAAAAAACATGTACGGTAATTGGTGATTCACACCAAAAGAAAAAAAAGGGAAAAAAATAATAATATTTTGTATAAAGAAAAATTAGCACCTTCAGGACCATTACTTTTATTTTTTGCATTGTAATTTGCATGAAAGCATAAAGCACATCGCCCCTACCCCTCACCATATTCTTATTATAGTAAAGCAAATTTTATTAATTAATTGTTTAAATTATTTACAAAAAATACTTGCATTATATTGCAGTATTTATATACATAATGGTAGTATTTCTTATACTGCCTTTAAATTTATGCTGATTTTAATATAAAAATTAATTTCTGAACACTAATATAATACTACTCACTACTGTAATTCAATTGTTTCTATGAGAATGAGATTCTTCTTGCATTACAGTAATGAGAAATGTGCTAAATAGGCAGGAAAATAATGTCTCGATGCAAAAAATTCATAATGGTCCTAAAAATAGGCTTCATCTTCTTTATGCAAAGTCTGAAATATGACCTGGACCTGTTCTTTATGAGCTTCACCCTATGAGGAATGCACTCTCTTTTTGTTTCCAAAATCAATGAATGTTCCTCTCTTGTTTGGACTGAAATAGTCAGAGTCATTGAGTCCAGGTTACCCCCATTTGTATTTTTTCATTCCTTATAGAGAGGATTGTTTCCAGATGAGCGTTTTGGATCCAATGAAAATAGCCCAAGAAGTAGGAGATATTGCGCTCCTTATAAGAGAGGCACATTGTTTTATATGCATGTATATTCCCTGTAATACCCCAAAGGACCAAACAATGAGGCAAAATAAGTTAGAGTTATTCTCTCCCACAGAAAACACTGCTCAAGAACTACAAGAAACTGCTGGATTGTAGTCCAGCCATTTCTTCCGTAATGTATCTACGTCACTATGTACCACATTTGCATAATGCCTGTCTAAGGGCTACTTTGGCCCGCCCTCAAACAAACGTATTTATAACAGAGGCCAGGATGAGTTGGGTTAGCGTTGTCGCCATGTTGAGAAGACGTCGTTTTCTTCACTGTGAATGTAAAAACTCTTTGTTTGGACTTCCAAAGGCAGATTAATTGAAGTAATTTTAGCACTATTCCTCAGCAGTACACAACCACAACCACTGCCGGATTTTCAAGAGGATTATTCCTGAAAGATGGTGCAGTTCACACTTTGTTGGGACAATCTGGTGTTTCAGGATCACAACCTGTAAGTTTGTTTGATTATTTGTTGATTTATCTGCTATCAAGAGTTCAAATGCCGAGTTTTATGATGTAGCTATGGTGTACACCCAGTGCACAGCTGCAGGCCTCTGCTAACCTGTTAGCTAATGTTATTGTGTTGAAATTGTTTTGCTAAGCAGCTGCGGGCCCACTTTTACCTACAATTGTGTAGAATTATGCAGATTGTTTGTTCTTACTATCATAAATAGTGATCAAGTGTGGAGATGTCTGCAATTCGTTTTACATCTGCAATCCACAGGGTTGGACATTACCGGGTGTATTAGAGATTTAGTGAGCAAGTTAGCCGTGGAATACCATGGATTGCAGATTGTAAAATGAGCACAAACGGATGATTCTGCTCAAAAAGTTGCATTTGTGCTCCGATTAAATTTCAAATGCATCTGGGAGAAACAGCATGGCAGTTTTATTTACACTTTATCTGTCTTTTTTTTTTTTGCAGTTTATTATTATTAAATAACACATTGAGATAGTGAGTGATGGACGTTGTAATAAAATCAGTCACCTCCCCTCAAAATTCGATTGCAAGTGGTCACCGCAGATGCATTTAAGCAGGTGTAAACAGCGGTGTCTCGTCTGACCACATGTGACCTGATCACCTGAGATGCATCTTAATACCAGGTGTAAACAGTGTCTTTTTGAGGTCCAATTTATAGGTTGGATGAGTTTGAGTAAATGTCGACAATTTTAATTTTTAAGTGAACTATCCCTTTAAAACTAGTCGTTTTAATTCCTGGACTGCAGGAATGCAGTGGTGTTTGACTTATGTTCACATTTCCATTACATTCTCCCCAACTTCAGCCTCAGCGATAGAGGCCTTCCTCTCTCCCCAGGCACAACAAAGTCCATTTATACTGAAAAGCAACTCTGCTGTACATTTTATTGTTCAAGTCCCTGACGTACAAGGTGCTTCACTTCAATAATCCATTTACA
>NW_026266561.1:0-25000 GCF_025860055.1 Xyrauchen texanus
GCAAGACTGTGTACTTACCGTCTTTCACAAGGGTACAAATTACAATACCATAATCAGAATTAGCTTGATTGCCAAGTATGTGTGTGGCATGTGAATAGAAAATTTAAGTAATACACGATACATAATATAGAAATACACAACAAGACAGTACTGTCTTTTTGTGTATTTCTATATTATATATTATGTGTATTTACAATAGCCTACATAAGTACAGAGTCTTGCGCCTTTATCTTTTTTCAAATTTTCAAATACTCATTTGATTTAAAGTTTGTAATGTTTCGATTCACCTCGGAGATGGTTGGTTTGGCTCATGTCTTAGAACTCCTTTATTAAGGATTTTATGAAAAGCTTATGGAAAAATTGAATGGGAAAAATCCTTCCGGAACTCAGACGGCTGTTAGGACTTTTATTTTGACATTACATAATACGGAGATAAGAATTCTTCTAGAAAAAGCGCTTCGCCGCATGCTATCGTTTTATCAAGCAGCTCGTTGAAACAAATTGCCGAGTTCACTAAATACTGTGCGCGCTTTTTCTTAAGTGTCCTAAAGGATATATTCAGCGATGGAAATCAATGAGCTGGTATGATTAACTGTTTTTTTTATGGTCCATGCATTTGATGCAATAAAAGTATGTATAGCTAGTCTTCCAGCTATTGTCTTTATTGTACTGTGTAACCCTCATGCATTGGTTCAATACACCTTTATTTATATATATATATATATATATATATATATATATATATATATATATATATATATATATATATATATATATATATATGAATGAGTGAAACTACATGTGTATACTTTATTAACTTATTTTACAGTATCATTATTACGCTTCCAGATGAGTGTCAACATTCTCCCTGACCGATCTCACTTCTGTAAATTGAAGATGATGTAGTCTAAGCATGTTGCTGAACTTGATGCGAGATTTCATTTGTTTTCAGATCAGCGGTCTTGAGAATGATTTAAAAGAGGTTACGAGTTTACTGGAGAAATGTGAACGACAGCGTGTGAGAGACGTGTTAACACAAGAGCAGAAGAAGATAGAGAAAGAGCTCACCCAGAAACGACAGCAGCAAGCCAAAAAAGACTCTGGGTCTGATACAACACTTAAAGGATACACAGTCAAAATTAATAATTATGGTGGGTTCATGCCTCATGTAATGCATGGTCAGTGACCTACCAATCAACAACTTTACATTTACTTTGTTTAATGAGAGGGCATTTAATTATGTGTTTCATTATATGATTTTCTGTTAGGATGGGACCAATCTGACAAATTTGTCAAAATCTACATCACACTAAAAGGAGTGCAGTCAATTCCAGCTGAAAATGTTGAGGTCAGCTTCACAGAGAGGTATGGTCTCACATATTTAATATTGGTATAATTTGGTTTGATCTTTGTTGATTTGGTAAATATTTTTTATGTGTGTTGTTTTTTTTTTTTTGCTATGATAAAAGTCAGAAAATCATGTTGCTTGCTTATTGTGGTGCTAGTTTGCTTTTGCCCATCGTCAATGTTAAGTTACATTTGTACAGTCTTAGACATGTTTAAAACTCTCAATCTCATCATTATGGTCAATAATGTACTGTAAAGACTGCTCTTTTGTCTGTACAGAGGTTTCAATCTTCTTGTCAAAGATCTGGATAAAAAGAACCATCAAATGACAGTCAACAACCTTTTATTTCCGATTGTCATATCAGAGAGCAGTAAAAAGGTTAGTTGCCTCCACATATGTTGATGATGTAATTTTATATAGAGTTGATAGATAAATCGATTTGTTTTCTGGATAAAATGATCAGATAAATAAAAAGACTCATTTTGATTTGTTTATAGATTAAAACAGACATGGTCCTGGTCATGTGCAAGAAGGCGGCATCAAAAAAATGGGACTGTTTGACACAAGTTGAAAAACAGACTAAAGAGAAAGAGTGAGTATAACACACACGCACGCACACTTACATTTTTAATGCAGAATCAAATTTAAAATCCAGCTGAATATGAAAAGGTATTTATAAAAAAAATTGTTCGTTTGTGCTAACACCTTTTGTGTTCCTGGTCAAAAATGACCAGCTTACTTAGATTGTTAATTAATCTGTAATATTGTATATATTATCCCAAGATGTTGCATTAGATCTTTGTCATCTTCTTTTTTTAGTAATTATGACAGGTTTTTACTTCTTCTTTATTTATATATATTGATAGAAGGAGCTTTTAGTAGGGAGCACTCCCTGTAGAAAAACATAATTATGTAATAAATTATTAACCTCTTGCTTGAAAACTTTGAACCTGGACATTACAATGCATATAGCCGATCTTACCAATTCTTAAATAATTATTTTTAATTTGCTGACATATTTTGTTGTCATAATTTAAAACAATTTATCACAACAGTAATATTCATAGTTGGTAAAAATATAAAAAACATGAGAAAGCCATGTTATACATCATTGGAAAGGTCTTAGTAAAACGCAATGAGCAAATTTGTTTCACTCAGAGGTGAAACTGCAGTGAGTAGGCTATTAATGTATGAAATTCCCACTGACACATATCAATATAATAAACAGGAGTGTCTTTTTGTTACATTTCTCCTTATTACTTAAAACATACATATAACATAAACAATGACATATTGTAACTTAAAGCAGACTATCCCTATCCCAAGAGTGCTTTGTGTGTTCAAATACTCATCTAAAGGACTGGGATGCTCCTGAACACTTACTATTTCAAAGTCTAATCCATTAATTTCCATTGGCTGGTCACTTTAGACTGGGAACACCACAGGTGTAACAAAGTGAAATAAAACCAATAAAATTTGATTAAAATATATTTATAAATAATGTTATAATAAAAAATTGTGTGTTCAGATGCCCTGTGTGAACGAAGTCATGGAATTTTATTCCAACTAGATTAAATAAACTGCAGTTTTCAGATGAATTTGTTTTTAAATTAACACAATATAAGTGTTAATATATGTATATCTATCGGGAGCTCCTTGCTTTAGGCTCCTTGTTAGAGCACCCTCTTCCACGCCGGACACGTAGGTTCGAGTCCCGTACGGAGCGGGTAGAACAAGAGCGTCACATTGGTGCCGGGACCCGGATGGGAGTGAGGTTTAGGGGGGTGAGTGTAACGGGAGCCAGCTGGTAGATAGCTGGGTGTAAACCTCACTCTCCTGACCTCAAGAGGTGCACTAGCGACTGACGCTAGAGGCTGTAGCCTTTAGCCTCCTTGTACGCCGGAGACCTAGGTTCGAGTCCCGTACGGAGCGGGTAGAACAAGAGCGTCACATATAAATATATATACACACACACACACACACAAAAACATTGTGGTGCACCTTTAGATGCAACTTCATAATGCGTGAATATCTACACTGGAATTCACTGTACCACTCAAATGGTTGCAAGCCAAAGTTATGTCTGATTTGTTAAAGAGTCATTCTTTTGAGGTGATTATTTTCAATGAATCTCTCAAATGGTTCATACATTGCTCTGAAGGATTCATTATCAAACCAGTCTGAATCCACTTGATTTTACAAAATGTTAATAACTGAAAAAGTCATAGGTTTTTGTAGGTTAAAAAGTGTGGGAAACCTAATGGTTGTTTATCAGCACTAGTATCATGTTAGTAACTTGTCAAGCTTGATATCATCTGTATATTAACAGTGAAACACATGGATATCAGTATTGGACATCAGTAGTCTGTTCATCATTATACTTAATTTGTGTCCACAACTAATGTTTACATTGTAACCTATCTGTTTTAGTAAACCTAACATGAATGATAATGCTGATCCAAGTGATGGGCTGATGAGCATGCTGCAGAAGATCTACAGTGAGGGAGATGATGAGATGAAGCGCACTATCAACAAGGCATGGTGTGAGTCTCGGGAGAAGAAGACCAAAGGAGATGATTTTGACCTTTGAGTCCACTCTCACAATCTTTTACGTTTAATAGCTCAAGCTGTGTCATTACAGTTTATTAGAATTATTTTATGCTTTTTTATAATGTTTTCCAGTTGGACTTGGCTGTTAATAAAAGATATGAGTCTAAATTGTTTCCATTCTTGCTGTCATTTGTACAGGTTTAATTTTGAGGTTTAATATGTTGCATTTGTATAAAGTTGAAAAAGGGTTTCTTGATTTTTGCAAGCAATTACATCCTTGTACTTCTGTTTACCTTCACAGTGGAACATGCATTGATATTATTCCTGATTTCTTAAAAAAAAAAAAAAAACATGTTTTATGTGCCTAATGAACCATGTTCATGTAATGACATTTTGCTGATATGCATGGTTGTGTTGTGGGATTGCAGAACATATCTGGTGCATAACTGATCAAGCCAGTAACACACATTATCTAAACTGAAATAAACTGCACACAAAGAAAAGCACTGTTGATTGTTATTATTTTTATATGGTCACGACTCACGGAAAAAAACAGGCTTTGTTTGATGACTTGAGCCTTATTCATGAAGAACGAGTTTATAGTTTAAGTTAACGTAGATGGGCGCATTCGTTTACAAAGGACAATTTACGTAAGAATGCATTTATTGCTGAAGTTTCAGAATTATTGCCCAGTGTGTTTTGACGGTTTACCCACAAGAGGGCGCTAAAGACCACTAATTGTTCAGTTCAATTCTGAACTGACGTTCAACAATGGCGTTAATTCGACACCTTCAATCCTATTTAAATCCAGAGTAGATTAAATAGAGAATTGTTTATTCCACTCTGAATAATACAGTATCTTATATAATAAAGTGTTACATTATATTCTACAACAGTCGTGTCGTATCTGTATTTTGTTTCGCGTAGTGTATTATTTATGCAGGTATGCATAGTGAAAACGTATATGAACCCTCACGCAGAATTGCATAACTTGGTGTAACGTCAAATTTAGAATGCTAAAAAAAAAAGAATTCGTTCACATGTTAAAATTATTTAAAGCATATATTCCATTATTAAAACCCTAAACACGTATGAAAGACATTGATATTGACATTGACTGTCATTGATCGAGTCATCCGAAGGCCCATAGTCGTGTCAACTGTAATTGAATGATGTATTCATTTAAAAGAGGTTACGAGTTTACTGGATATTTCGGAATGACAGCGTGTGAGAGACGTGTTAACTCGAGAGCAGAAGATAGTTTTCATTCACTTTTCTACAGCACTTTCATATGTGTCGCTATGATCTTTGAATGAGTTTTGATCAGCCAACCACTTTCGTTCTTTCCAGCCGTCCCTGCCCATCGTCCCGCCTATGCTAATGACGTCACTAATAGTTTATATACTGCAGCGTCTGCGCATGTTGGCTCATATGAATTGATAACTTCTCTTGGCTAACTTTTGGACTTAACATAAGGAGTTTATTTTAGGGCGAAGGATCTCTATTAATGAATGGATCCTGCCTGTTTTTCCACCGCGCAGCGTCTTTCCTGTAAAATGATGAATCCGGATTTGTTCAAACCGTCCCCGGACCGTCCTCAGGCGGCTCAACCGCCAGCCAAACCGAACCGGAGTAAATCTGAACACGTTAAGACGGAGCTCGCGCAGGTGGTGGTTGACGCCAAGACTGGAAGGTCGTACTGTAAAGGAAAGCTTTTGGGAAAGGTACCACTCGTTTATATTTACACTTCTAATTGGAACTGATCTATTCTGAAGTACTTTTAATCATTTTAAATGCTAATTAGTTAGGATTCGGTCACTGCGTGATTTTTAAATCACGTTGCTTGATGTCCTGAAACGTGAACTATGTGCTCGTGCTTGTCTCGTGCATAATCGTATGGGTTTCTTTGGTATTGTGTGATGAATGGATGCATGCACCAGAGCCACTGAACCGCAACCCGACCTGTCTGTGTTCTCGAACCTGCCTACTGGGTTTTCTTGCGATAAATCCTATGTTTGTTCCAAATATGGAGCCCTTTTCTTATAATTTCTGCATTGACAGTCATTGAGTTTGGTATTTCATGGATTTGTGTTTTTAATATACTAATACAAGTTTTCATTTACAATTATTTTGTGCGATTTGATGCTATGAAGAGATGAATGAGTGAATGGCAGCAATGCTGCATTGCTCATGATCAACGTAGCCAATGAATGAACACTGTCTCAGTTCCCATCTCGTGTATACAAAACAAGGCTTTCATTTTAATTGGACCATCAATTATTAGAAGTCTCACTGTTTAAAGCCCAGATTTCGAAGTGCATTATTGTTTGATGCTTTTAAGGAGGGGTTGGTCGAGTAGGAAATAAATACGTCATTCCTTTGTACATGGGCTGGAACATTTTGGCTGTGCCTAAAAACCTAGATCTTATTTCTGTGGACATGATAGACCTTTTTACACATAATGATGTACCCAAAATGCCCAAAGATGCTGTTTTGTTGGCAGCTATTGAAACATCCAGTTCCAGAGACTGTTGCGCAGACACCTGCAGCCCAACACATTGTGATCTCCACCTTGAGATGTAACTGCAGCATTTTGTCTTGTTGACTGTGTAATTTAATAACACTTCATTTTGTCTTTTTAGGGTGGTTTTGCACGATGCTATGAAATGACAGATCTGGCCAACAACAAGATGTATGCAGTCAAGGTTATTCCTCAGAGCAGAGTCTCAAAGCCACACCAGAAAGACAAGGTAAATGCATAATGGCAGTTCACCTACAAGTACATGTAGATGTCAATGGATCATGGTCATGTTTGTAGCTGCATCTCTAACATTTTCTCCATTCATTGTCCTGCAGATCATTAATGAAATAGAGCTTCACAAAAGCCTCCAACACAAGCATGTGGTGAAGTTCTCTCATCATTTCGAAGACCAAGACAACATTTACATATTCCTTGAACTTTGCAGCAGAAAGGCAAGTAGCTTTTCTGAGATTTGAGGTCACTCTCATATTCCCTGTGGTGAAAAACAGGCACTGAATCTAATCCCGTGCTTAATAATTACAGTCTTTAGCACACATTTGGAAAGCAAGACATACGTTGACAGACCCTGAAGTTCGTTACTACCTCAGACAGATCATATCCGCACTTAAATACCTCCACAACAAAGGCATCCTCCACAGAGATCTCAAATTGGGTACGTTTACTTAGTTCATCCTAATGTAATATCTATCATTTTGTGACATCCATTAAATTCAGATGGTTTCATTTTAAAATGCTGACATCATGGCTGTTTGTTTTTGCAGGTAATTTTTTCGTGAACGAGAACATGGAGTTGAGATTGGGAGATTTTGGGCTGGCAGCGAAGTTGGAGACAGTTGAGCAAAGGAAGAAGTGAGTTTGCCTGCCTTCATCAATAACTTTCAGAGCAATTCAACTGAAGAGTAAATCCATGTGCTAACATAAAATATTATTCCATAGAACCATCTGTGGAACCCCAAACTATCTGGCACCAGAAGTCTTAAACAGACAAGGACATGGGACGGAGTCAGATGTTTGGTCACTGGGTTGCGTAATGTAAGTCGGTCTTCCCAAAATGCAATGCTATCGCTACTGGTTTATGGTTGTTCATTTGCTTTTTATATTATGCAAATTCCATAATGAAAACTTGATTTATGATGCTTCATGTATGGTGGTAGGTAGTCTTGATGTCAAGCTTTTGTTTTGTGTAATTAGGTACACACTCCTATGTGGAAATCCACCTTTTGAAACCTTAGACTTGAAAGAGACCTACAAATGTATTAAGGAAGTGAAATACAGCCTTCCTCCATCCCTCACTCCGGCTGCACAGAAGCTGATCTCTGCAGTCCTACAGAAGAAACCGGCAGACCGCCTTACACTGGACCAGATACTGGCCCATGAGTATTTCACAAAGGTTGGTGTAATTTAATAGTAAAGAAAACACTTAGACTAGTCTTTCATCAGCCTTCAAAGCATTTACACATTGGTCTTAAATAAGTTGATCATAAAGGTTTACTTTGTTCTTGGCCCGTTGCTTATTTCATTTCTGCAATCTAATTATTTAAATTTTTTTTCCCCCACAATCCACCAACTCCTTCCCCTCTCAGAGCTTCACCCCAGAAAAACTTCCCCCAAGCAGCTGCGTGATGGTGCCTGAGCTGAATCCACCCAGTCCTGCCAAGAAGTTCTTCACCAAGATGGCCAAGAGCCTCTTCGGCAAGAAAAAATCCAAAAGTATTTACTTGACACCCTGCTGTCTATTTAATACCTTTTGCGGTCAAATTTATATTTCTCGAATCCCATTAATAATTTGAAATGTCATTTCAGCAGGTGAGAAGACTCCTTGTGAGGACAAAGATGACATTTCAAAACTGGTGTCGGGCATGGTGAAGCACTCCATTGGTCGGCAGATGAGCTACAAGACAATGGGAGTGAACGAGGTAATCTTGTGTTTTATTAAGGGGTGTCGACTCTATAGTGGTGTGTATTAATAGAACCGCTGCACTGTCCGTGAACTTCTGCTCCGTGGCTGACTCATGAGTTGTCGTAGAAAGCCATGTCTGCTGTGTTGCAGCATGGCTAAAGTTGGCTCAGAGGAGATGTGTTGTGGAAGCTGCTGTAGATACAGCGCAATAGTCTAGCTATTGTGCTGAATGTCTTGGAATAACTTTCAATACTGACCAAAAGCAAAACTCATGTAGTGTGTGGGGAGTTCCTAATTGATCATAAGCTCAAATAGAGCTTCAGTTTAGCCTGATTATCCACAGCATATACTGAAATGCTTAATTCTCAGTCCAAGGAGGTAATTATGATTGGAAAAGCAAGTATTTTTATTGGCTTCATGATAATTTTAATTGTATTGTAAGTAGTCTTATTAGAGTTAGTTTGTGTTGAGCTTTTCAAATGCCTACATTTCCTTTTCTTTGTTGTTAATGCAACCCTTCCTCTTGCTATTCAGGCCACTTCACCCACAGTTCAGCTGGCAAGCTCTGGACCCCTGGACACCCCAGCAGAGGAGGAGTCCAGGAAGTCTGCATCACGTTCCTTCAAAGGCACCGTCGCTAGTAGCACTGATGGTAATGGACCATTGAAGTTAATTTGCCCAGACCTGCAACAGCAAATTAATTTGTATGTGTGCTGCCTAATTTATTTTGGGCTCAACCCCCAGGCATTAAGAGGCCACTATTTAAGTTTCTCCAAAAATATTCTGACTTTATTTATAAATTTATTTTTGAAAGGGTTTGGGCACAAGTTGACTTAACACTTTTACCCATTATTTATTTTTTGTGTGGTGTCTTCATTCGCTGCACTTTAAGTCTTAAAATCTTAGTTTTATTCTTTTTGCTTTTTCCTCAGCTTGTGAAGACGTCCCTGCCCCTGCTGCTGTAGCCGAGTCTGCCATGAAGGTTCTCAACAGCTGCTTGTCTTCCATGCCAGCAGGTTTGTTCCCACGCTCTGCTCATTCACTCTGTTGTGCAAAAGCACTTTTTTTTAACTGGTTTACTCTGTAGCCATTGACTCTACTTATTCAAATATTTTCCTATTCTCTTCAGCCTCAAGAAACCCACCCTGCCTTCCTAAACCCAAGCCCTTCGTCTGGGTAACCAAGTGGGTGGATTACTCCAACAAATATGGCTTTGGTTACCAACTTTCCAATCAAAATGTTGGTGTACTCTTCAATGAAGGCACTCATCTGAGCTTGTGTAACCAGCAAAGGTTAGAAGGCTCACTTTTTTTATTTTTTTATCCACTCTTTAATTGGCCACTAAAGGTTCCGGTTTGGCATTTGTCAGAAAAGGCCTTTTGGACTGAGATATGATTGACCCACAGAGCTGTTACCATTTACAGAGTCTCCAAATTACTACAGTGGTCAGTCTTTGAATATTGTAGTAGCTTTTCTTCATCTGAAATTCTAGTGATCTGTGTATTCTAATTCTCCTATGTTTCTATTCTTCCAAAGGACTGTACGGTACTGTCTGACAAACAACAAACACTTTACATTCCCTGCTGATGCTTTACCAGAGAAGCTCCAGAATCAAAAACACATAGTGGATTTGATGGCTAACTACATGGAGCAGAACCTGATGGAGGTAAGTGATCAAGTTCAGAACTTCACTGGTTCAGATATTCTTGGCCCTCAAATCCATTCATTTTAAACAGTGCAACTCAAAACTAAACTAAAGTTGTTTTCCTTCTCAAGGGTGGAGATGTCAACAGTGAGGACCAGCCACCTCCAAGCTCTTCTCCATTACTGCTGCAGTGGATTAAAACTGACCACGCCTTAGTCATGCTCTTTGACAACAGTACCCTACAGGTAAGGTCCTGATCTCCCAGGAAATTAAACATTGACAATTTGGTGGTTATGACCGTTTGGTTTGAATGGCTTGGTCAATGTCTATTCTTAATATTTTCTTTAATCTCTTGCCATGACAGGTCAACTTTTACACTGATCACACAAAGATAATCCTTAGCAAGTCCTCGGAGTACTCGTACCTGCTGACTTACATTAGCAAGGACCGTGTCTCTTACTCCTACCCTCTGAGTGTGCTTTCCGAGTGGGGCTGCTCTTCAGAACTACGGCAGCGCCTTCATTATGTGGTACAGCTTCTCCAGCACTACACCAATGCATAAAATAACTCTTCAAACCCGCGGAAACACCGTTCCACTTTGTATTACGACTTGCTGCTTACTGCTTCTGTTTTGGAAGCAATAAAAAAAAGGACTAAAGACAAAGAAATCAGGGGTAGCTTCCACGTTGCCACGAAGATCTCCTGTCCTTGGCCATTGGCTGGCCTCTTTGAACTATGGTGCACTATTTTTGTTTTTTCTTCATTTTGCAACTCAGCCTACACCAACCGTATCACTACGAGCTTGACTCAACAGTGTGCACAACCAAAATTTGAGCCTGTTGTTTTTTTTAGCTGGACTGAAGTGCAGATGGCTCACAGGGTTCTTAATTGACTAACTTGTCTCGCAGTGTTCAAAACACTGTGCAAGATGGTCTTTGCTTTTTATTCTTGATCACTTGGAATTTTTTTTTAAGACATTTTATTTCACTAAGTAGTACACATCCAACGTGAAGAGCTATAAAACACCAAAAGGTTATTCTTTTTAAGAGATTAATTTTTAAGATGGCAGAGGTGAATGGCTGAGGATGGCTGTTGAACAAACTGATTCATAAAGGAGCAGTCGGGTGGGAGTGACTAAAGTGCCTTTTTGATGGATTCCTCTGTGCAATAATGGCCTTCTGCATCAAGCTGAAGTCACAAAGGGAATGAAAATGGGCTTTACATAGTCTTCATATCGGTTTCAATTTGGTTTTCCAAGTGATTAGACCGGATTGGGGAAATAAACACTACAAATACACACCTGATATAAGCTTTTTGCTCTTAAAAGGTATTGTATCCTTATTGTCTGTACTTGAGGAAAAAAAGACTATTCAGTGTGCCTCCAGCTTTGTTTACTTTACATGCTCCACCGTAACTAATGTCCTCAAAACTGTGAGTCTGGCTGTAAGTGTTAAATAAGTGTACACAATGCCAACATTGTGAAAGCCATTACCCTCAAATCCTAACTAGTATAATTATAATTAATTGTGGCATATGTTCTATTTATTTATTTTTTTTATTTATTAATGTAACAATTGTATGGTGTCAACACTGGGAAATGTTCAGAATGATCACTTTTTATGTATTGAGAGAGTGTGGGGGAATAAAGTTTATTGAAAAATGTAAATCTGTGTGCCCCTTTTTTAAATTTTAAACTTTAATTTGTTTACATTTTTAAAGGTATAAATTACCAAAAGAGTTATGGAAACTCTGGCAATGGCAGGCAAATTAAAATTGTGTGGTTTCGAAGCCTGGGAAAGTCATCAAACTTTCCATAATATGTTTTTGTAGTTATCAGCTTTTTCAAAATCATTCATGAGTCATGGGAAACATTGAAATTTGAAAGTATATAAATTTGTATTTAATATGTACTTCTAGTGATCCGCTCATTACAAATACAAAGTGTATACTGTATACACCGTTCTGGGTAGATTGCTTCTGAATTGTAATGTGGTGCTGATTAAAAGTTACATTACTAAAACTGTAGTCAGTAATGTAATCTATTGGATTAAATTTTTTTAAATCTAAATGTGTCTGGATTACTATTTACCTAATTTATGATGCATTTCGGTCTAAGTGTGTACCATTTAGACATAGTATGTATAAAAAATATGATAGACACATGTTCTCACTTTGGTTTTGGCATAACAAACAGCATCGATGTGTGGTATCAGATCAGTTTTATCTGTGACTAAGCCTCAAAGTTGTCACAAAAGTGCATTACTGTAAATCTTTGAGTACAAAAGCAATTTGCCAAACTAAAACTAACTTTACTGCACTAATGCAATCGGTTCTGCATTTATTTGAAGATTCAGTGTAATAACATGGATCCTATGGGTCCTTGATGTCTTAAGTTCAGTTTGCTCAAATTTAAGGTCATAAATTGTCTTTAATATCTTAAATGGTATAACAAAAGTCTTATAATTTAAAGAGGTCTTAAATGTGTGGATGGAAAGACGACAATCACAATATGGCCTAATGTGATTATTATTAAACGTCAGAGCGATACGATTTAATGAAATGTGTGCGCTGTGTGCTTCAAAGTGAAGACGCAGCACTGTTGCATATTCTTAAAGCACACTGATACTGTGTTTCCAGTCATTTCAGAGCGGTTCATAGTGAGTACCACACATTTATTACAAGCAATTGCTAATGATCTACAAAAGGTTTGCTTTAAGGTGTTTATTATAATTCATTGTTGATGATTTTAAGAGTGCGTATTTTATTTCCCTTATCTTGTTTATAGTTCAAAGTCACACACTGCATCTGGGATTTGATTCAATTTGGTTTTATGTAGCCCACCCTGGCCCATCTTGTTACAGGAAGGAAAGACAAAGCCTATCCTAAACATACAAAAATGTTCTATCAGTTTTAAAAACTATCGGCAGATAAAAACAGTATTGCCTTTCAAAACATAACTGCATCTGCACAATCCAATATTGGTCGACCTCTAATTTGTAGAGGATTTTAAACTTGCAGATACCATGTTATGCTGATAAGGTGTAAAGGCTGTGTTGAATGTGTGCCTCCTGTTTAAGTAAAATAATATGTGATAAATTATTTTGGGTTTGTGTTGTGGTATGGACATGCAATTATATTTGTATTAGTTCAGGACTGAAAAAAGCTCTTTAAAAGTCTAAAATTTGACTTTTAAAAACTCTGCAGCAACCCTGAATTATGACTGGTGGCTAGTATCAGGTCTGTTTGTGCAATTCCATCACTTCCATTCGAAAACACTTAAAGACTTCATATACATTTATCAGCTGTAGGCTGATTTAAAATGAAAAACAAAATCAGAGCGATCAATACATTTTAATGCAATTTATAAAAAAAGTAACTAATCTAAATGTGAGTATATTCAAATGTAATTTAATTTTGAGTACTTGATTTTTGTAATCTGATATCATAATCCAGATTACATGTAATTCACTACTACAGCAGTGTGTTTGTGTGTAGAATGAAAGCTTTTTGTGAGTGCAATCTTCATAAAAACAAATGTAAATGAATTCCGTTATCATGAACAACTGTAAAAATCATGGAAATGCATTGTTTAAAGGTGTTGAAAACTTAATGATGGATTTTCATTGTGGTTATTAGTACCCTCATTCACAATACACACCATGTACTATAGCCACAGCAAATACTGAGTGGTTTTGGAAATCAGCAGATGTGTAGCTATCAGTGTCGGAGTTGATCAAGCTACGGCTGGCAATCCTAATTCCTTGTTTACTGCTCTGCCCAACCACTACCTGACACACAAGTTTATAGCGAGGCGGGTTGTCGTCTTTCAACTTACTAAGCACTAGATCTGCCAACATCTGACAGAGCTGGCTACTATTTTCAGGATTGTAGCATACGCCATCCAAATAACTGTCCAATGTAGCCTTTAGGATCTGCTGAGTTCTGCTTGCATTGAAGTGGCTCCCTGGTTCTGGTCCCATTCTGTAGGTGTTCTCCATATGGATCTCTTGGATGGGTTGGTGGAGGTACAGTCCAGAAAAGCTCACTCTACCTCCCTGCTGCCATCCACCAAACGAGAACCGCTTACCAATGGAGACGTGAGAATTGGTCACATTGGGGCTCAGGAAAGATGAATCAGATGAGGGACCCGTCACACCCCTGAGGTGTAGTGGCCTGTGGGTGGCCTGGTCTTTGGAGCTGCGCCGTGTAGAGATAGAGCCCACACGTCGCCTCAGGGGCCCAGAGGCTCCTGGTTCTGTGGCCAGGGAATGATTAAACTGAGCCAATGTCTCCTTAGACAGTGGTAGAGGCTGATTGGCCATATTGAATAAATCTGTGAGGAAACACATCATTCTTGAAATGTTTTTATTAATGTAGCCTTGTTCAAAAAGGGATTTTCAGCTTGTAATTTCTGCATTAAGAACATAATTGTTAATGTTTTCACAAGGGATTATAAATGATAATTATCTCATAATTTACTCACATGCCATCTCAAACTCTCAAACTGAATTTCTTTCTTTTCCAGAACACAAACAAAACAATCATATTACTTTAGAAGACATGAATTAAACCACACGATTTGTATGGATCACTTTTATGCTACCTTTATGTCCTTTTTGGAACTTGAACGTTTTGGATCCATTTGACTTGCCTTGTACAACCAAAAACACTTCATACATCCTTCAAAATATCTTCGCTTGTGTTCCACAGAAGAAAGAAAGTTATACAAGGCATATATTTGAGACTGCATGAAGGAGAATAAATGAGAGAATTATCTTTTTTGGGTGAAAAACTATCCCTTTTTAGTGTAGTCCTACATTAAATTGATCTAAAATTGATATTTACATGCTTACCTGCATTTGAGGTTTATCTTAGCAATAAACAGAAAAGATTTAAAAAAAATAACACAAAAATAATTTTTATGTCTTTTGCACATATTTATCCAATGTTTAGTGTATTTGTGTTATTTGTGTATAGTGCATTATGCATTAGTGCATTTTCTTTGGTTTTCTGCACGCCGTTACATTTTGCACTTTGTAAGCGTGATGCAAATGTAATCTTTGGCACACTTAAAGGGCACCTATTATGCCCCTTTTCACAAGATGTAATTTAAATCTTTGGTGTCCCCAGAATGTGTCTGTGAAGTTTCAGCTCATAATACCCTACAGATAATTTATTATACCATGTTGAAAATGCCAATTTTGGGGCGGGAATAAAAACAAGCTATTTTTGTGTGTGTTTTTAAATGCAAATGAGTTGGTGCTCCCCGCCCCATATCCAGAAAAGGGCGGAGTTTTGACATATCTGCTTCGGATAACTGATATCATATGCAATATGACTGACAGCAAATATAGTGGTGTTCAGCCTTATATGTTTGAACCGGAGTCAGACAGTGTTGCGGGAGAGACTCCGTCAGAAGTAACAACTTTGAGAATGAACCAGGAAGTTTACGAATGTTTATTTGATAAATATATTTATTTGTTGTCGAGTTTCAGCCGTTTTGCAACGATGGATGAGCAACGCACACACACAAATGCTGTTACAATGTTCGCCATGCGCTATAACGAAACAACACACACAAACAAACATGTCTGTCAGCAGTGTCGTCAACAGTCATGGGCAGTCAATTTGTACAGAATCTGTGAATGGCTTGTTCTGAGACAGTGCTTATGATTAATAGGGATTAAAAAAACGGACTAGGTGGATTTTTATCATTATAGGGTGTCTGTGTGCTCACACTGCCAACACACCTTTATGTTCAAACACCATGTACAAGTACATTTGGCACAATAGGTCACCTTTAAGTCAACAGTATAGCTGAGTGTAAAAAGAAGTACATCAACTTACCTGATGGTGAACTCTGTGATAGAGGTAAGGTGAAATGTTGATACAGTCACAATCAGGTGTGAGACGGCCCTTCCCTATAACACAAACTCAGATGTTGACTGTTGCTATCTCTATGGCACATTTTTTTAATTAAATCATGTTCTGCCTGGCCCAAATAAGTATGACTACCTCTTATTAAGGTTTATCTGAGTCAGAACAGGGTCATACAACCCAAAAAAGGATGCTGGTGTGCTAGTGACCCTACCAGGATTTTAATTTAGCTTAACCAGCTTCATAGGAAAGACCATGCTGGTCAACCAGCTTCACCAACTAGGTTTTGCTGTTGAAAAGCATGGTTATGTTGGTTCACTGTCTAGACCAGTCCAGCAACAAAGAAACACTAACCAGCATTAACCATAAAGCATGGAAACTGCATGCGGGTTAAGCTAGTCTTTGTAGCAGGAATTTTAAAAGGTGTCTAGAGGATCTCCAAAGGCTTCCGGTGGCGTGGCTTTCTGAGAAACCTCAAATGGTACCTCAAGTATCTTTACATTTTTACAGTGAATGCAAATGATAAGATTAATGTCCTGAATTTCAATGTGTTGCAAGATGATGTGCAGCAAAACAGCCCAAAAATCAATAACCTTAAGGTTTTTTATAAATAGGTTTTTTATATAGGTCAAAAACCTTTAATATAATGTTCGGTACTGATCAACTTGCACAGAAAACGTTGTATTCTAGATAAAAAAATAAAAATTAAAAAAATATGTTAAAGACACAAAACAAATTGCATACATAACATACATAAAATAAAATTATGAATTTCCTTTGTTGAGGTTTTTTTTTTCTTCTCTCTCTATTTAATAATACTTTGTAATAAAAAGGATAGAAGCTTAAATTTGAAACAATTATTTGCCCAGAATTAAAGTAATGGTTTTTGAGACACAGCTTGAAGCAAAACCTACATTAAGTTGTAGCCAATCCTGGGTAGTAATGGATTACAGGTTATCTTGATTGTGTAATCAGATCAATTGCTTGAAGTTACATACAAGCAAGAACTTGTAATTAGGTTACACAACATATTGAAATACTCATAATTAGAACACAGTTACCTTTTATGCAGAACATGATTAAATATGAATCAGGCAAAGGTAGTAAATACTTTGAAATGTATTGACTTTGTCTTCTTTTTAAATAATGAACAATTTTCATTCAAAATTGCACACACAAACCTAATATAGCAACCAGCCATAATTACACTGAAAATGAATTAGTTTTAGTTTTGTGTATTGCTTTTGTACTCGGCTTCAAAAGTGTACACAAATTAGCTTTTGCTTTTGCTACTTTTAAGAATTTTTTATTTTGTGACATTGATTCAAAAATATATCTGATCTGATCTGTAATTACACATGAAAGGCATTTGAAATTCTAATTGCCAGAGCAAGAACATTCTAAATGCCTTTTTTATTTCACTCAGAAACAGACAAATGGCAAGTCAAAAATCAATCTTAATTCGTACATTCTTATCGTCAGCCTCCACGCCATTCACAGCAAGAATGAACATGCTAAAATTGTTCCTGAGTCAGATGATCTGGTTAGAGAACTTACACAAATCAGTGCCAAGATGATTGTCACTGTCTTTAAAGTTTCTCTGATGAGTGCATTCATTTACAAAAGCATCTACACCGTTTAGTATTGGCATATGGTACCATTTTTGTACCAAATATATTTTTGCAGTAAATGATCTAAACACCCTTAAAACAATATGCATTTATTTGAGAAGCAAAGTTGCATAAGACAGTAAGATTTGTTTTCAGTGAATATTTCTTTTTTCTTCTTCTATTTTCCCATTGGTAATTTTTTTTTTCTTGTAAGCATAAATCTTACAAAAGTTAGTAAGAAAAAAACTATTTGCCAATTGAGTAAGAAAATTCAAAAATCATTATCTTACACAATAAAGTAAATTAAGATAAATATATTTTTAATGGTAAACAGACAAAAATACAGATTTTCTTTTAAAGTGTATCATCATGATGATGAATAACACCAGATTATTTTCTTACCCGTCTAGGAGCTCAATAAAATATAAATACCATTAGTACTAGTTTTCCTATGAGGGAATCTTTCCCCGACTAATGTTGTCACTAAGTGATCCACTCTCACTGTTGCTCTGTTCTCTAAGCAAAGGACCCTGGCCCTGTAAATTATTGTCAAAGGGGCTGTTCGGACAGGCAAACTAAACAATGCCCTGCGAGCCAGGCAGTCATTCGCACAGACAAGTGTAGAAGCTGGCTATCTGCCACAAACTTACTGGTAGTCATGGAAAGCCTTTATTTTAATCTTCCACTCAAGCCTGATTTGCTTATCAACAAATATGGGTGATGTCCAGTGTAGTAATGGACAATGTAATTTGACTCTCCAACGACATATACTGTACATAAAGAAGCCTATTAGGAGTCATACAGTATTTTATATATTTCATATATTATATAAGGCGCTTCCATCCGCAGCACTTCCCCTCACTGGATGTTTTTTGTTTTTGGCACCATTCTGAGTAAATTCTAGAGACTGTTTTGTGTGAAAATCCCAGGAGATCGACAGTTACAGAAACATTCAAACCAGCCCATCTGGCACCAACAATCATCCATATGATTATCTAATCAGCCAATCATGTGGCAGCAGTGCATAAAATAATGCATATGCATATATGTCAAGAGCTTCAGTTAATGTTCACATCAACCATCAGAATGGGGATAAACGTGATCTCAATGATTTGGAGCATGGCATTATTGTTGGTGCCAGACAGGCTGGTTTGTGTATTTCTGTATCTGTTGATCTCCTGGGATTTTCACACACAACAGTCTCAAGAATTTACTCAGAATTTACTGTTTTGGTGCCAAAAACAAAAAAACATCCAGTGAATGGCAGTTCTGCGTACGAAAATGCCTTGTTGATGAGAGATTTCAACAGAAAATGGCCAGACTGGTTCCAACTGACAAAGTCTACGGTAACTCAGATAAACACTCTGTACAATTGTGGTGAGAAGGATCGCATCTCAGAATGATGAGGGTTGGCACTGTTTTGATGGCACGAGGGGGACATGCACAATATTAGACAAATGGTTTTATTTTTATGTTGAGGTGAAGTTTGTAGCTGATCAGTGAATATATATATATATATAGGGCTGTGTTGTCACATCAATAAGGGATTGTGACTGTGTCACCCTGTTCTCTTGTTTTTGAGAGAGAAAGGGTGCTGGTATCTGGTTTCCACTGCAATCTGTTTCCACTGCAATCAAGAGGAAAGGAGTGCTGCAGTCACGTTCAAGCCACTATAGCTCATTAAAAAAAAAAACACTGTGCAAGACAGTCCTGAATCTCTAGACCAATCCCAGCAACATCAAGGAGCTATTTGAGAAATAATAACTCAAAGATTTATATCTCTCTGACAATTATCTCAAAGATTATTGTTCATGTCATCCCTAAAATGTGAGAGACTGTTTATATCTTAACTGTGAATTGTTTAAATTCTGTGCCACCAACAAATTCTTATTGCATCACCAAACTGAATGCGAAAATGTTTTCTGTTTTCAAATAGTTTTCACTCCCCCCATCTTCCATTGTATAATGGAAGTGAAAAGGCCAAATTTGGAGGGTTTAAAAGACAAAAATGTGAAGCTTATAATTTGAATTAACCAATCACATTATTTATTCTGTTAAAACTTGTGTATTGTATTATAAAGTTGTTTAAATCATAATTTTTACAGTTGTTTTAGGGTTTGTAGACACTTCAGTGTCATGGCAACAAAGTTGAAATTGTAAAATTGGCTGTAACTTTACACAAATTGCATCACTTTAAAATTCTGTTTACGTCTTGTGGCTTTTGAAATAGTTACAAATACAACATTTTAGCATTCATGGATTCACTTGCAAGTTCCTCACTGGGACCCAGATTTCTGTGGTAATCAATATTATGCCACAAATGCTGTCAACTGAGCTTAACTTGTATTGAACCTAAAATATTAATTCAAGCTTGACGAGAAAGCATTTTAACATCACACATCACCTTTAAATTAAATTAATTGTTCATAAACATGGCTTAAAGTGGAGTAGGCATTGTCAAATGGATAAAACATACAATAATTTCCCCATGTGCCCACCCAAAACTTATCCACTAACACATATTCCTGTTATTATTACTCTTGTGAGGCTTTTATAAGGAAGCTGGAAATAAATGACAGGAAAAAAGCTGGTCAACATTGTTACAACAAGTCTGGACATGTCTGGGGATGTATCAATAAACTAGCAGATTTTGAAAAGTTCTGTCAAGCAAAACATCCAAACAGTGGAGGCAATTGTGAAGGCAGGACCTGTGAGAGGAGAAACCCATAAATAAACAGTGATTTCATAGAAGAGGAAGATAAGCATTTCTTTTCCATAAATCTCCCCAGTTGGTTGTTCCATCAGTATGGTCCTAGTAAAGAACTATAATTACAAATCAACATTGTTCTCTCACAGATTGTCATAAAAGGTCAAGCTGAACTAGTTCAGCATGTGATTTTGATGCATGAGGAATTGGTAGCACACAGTAAGTCAATAATATGAAACTCAGCACCAAGGGGAACTTTTTTATCTGTACTCAGAGGAACTGAGGGCTCTAGCATTACAGAATTTAAATACAGTGTAAGTGAGGTGATGTCACGCAACCAAAATGTTTAGAAGAGTCCTGGATCACACTGTGTGCAATCTGGAACTGAGATAACGGAAGCCTTTACTTTGCCAACCAAGTGAAACTCATGACTACTTGACGTAACTTCAAAAAATGCTGATATTGAGATTTTACGACTTTTTCTTTTTTGAGAACAAGCAAATTTGTACTAAAACTAAGCTGTGTATATTTGTTTTAACCAACACCATTTACTGTATACTGTATACAAATTACACATTCAATTTTTACATTATATTTATTCAAGGTCACATATCAAATTCTTGTATTGAGTTAATGCGCATCTACAGTTCCAAGCATTTGAGTAGTCACTGATTTTTGAGGGTGGCATGTTCTATCAACATTCCAAAAAGATAAAGCTGAAGAATGTAATTTCTGTGACACTAGCACCGCCGAACAGAACTGCAAAAATTACCAATGTTTTCAAAACAGCTTTCTGAATACGCCCCCGTCTGCTATTGTTCAAACCCTCAGATAGTCTATGTGGGTCGCTTAAAACAAACACAGGAATTTTATAGTGCAATAGAGATGCAGTGTTTACAGTTTTTGAAAATAATTTACCTATGAATAGCATACTTATTGTTGCATATTATGCTGGGATAGAAGAAAGTATTTTTAACAATGAAGAAGTTACATAAAATCTACATATTTATGCATATGTCAGGCAGGAGTGCGGAAATCATGAGCTTCAACAGGTTAAATAAATGCTGTTCTCCACTATGAAATATAAGCCAAAATGGCCTTTTAAAGACATTTAGCGCATCATTAAAACAAGACACATATCCAGACCTGAATCGACATATTGACCTATTATCATATCAAAGTGTTCTGTTTCTTTGCATTATTCATCAAGATCCAACTGATGCATTTTCCATCGAGTTTAATCATGGTGTCAGATTAACGTATTTTTTGAATCACAATTGAATGTCCTTTTTCATGAATAACATTTCCTGAAGCACAATTGCCATGACATTTATACACAGCACTTAGCACATATACAGCACATTATATACAATGCATTAGGTATCATGAAAATATTTTTTTTTTTTACATCATTTATTAATCTTTGTTAATGTTAGTTAATAAAAAATACTGTTGTTCATTGTTAGTTCATGATAGTACATAGTGCATGTATTAATGTTTTAACATACAACTTTTGATTTAAAAAATGTGTTACTATGTGTTGAAATTAACATTAACTAAGATGAATAAATATATTGTTTACATATATTGTTCACTGTTCGTTTATGTTAACTACTGAAGATAATTAATGTAACCTTATTGTAAAGTGTTACCCTAAACTGTGATGAAAGTTAGAATCAAACACCTCCCATTAAACAGACGTTTATGTCTCATAAATATCCCACAACTCTCAACATTTTGACATCAGGGTTGTTTGATGTTTTGAGTAAGCCTGTGTGAGTAAAAAGTAACAGTAAAAGCTTGAGAGCATGTCTGTGAGTACACTGGTTACCCTCATGCCATTATTTCCAGAGGCAGTGGGTGACACACACATTTGGGAACCACATTAAAATGGAGTCAGACAGTAGTTTCGTTTCCTTTTGACTGTTTTTCCATTTCCTCAGCACAGACTTAGAGCACCCTGACCCCTTTTTGGCCTAGCTCAGCTGGTGGGCTGATTTGAGAGTCAATGCTGAGTACAAACTGTGATGCTGTGTGCTAGGCCATATCACTTCTACAGTAGTGTAAATAAACTGACAGGACCTTATACAAACACAACATGTGACAAGGAGCACTAGAAATAACATTGTAAGTGTATCATCTCTTATGGTTGCATTGACTAGATATCCTACACACATTTTAAGACCCTATAATATCAGTTTTCTTTCCTGTGTTGACGCATTTCCTGTTGAAACAGGAAGTGTGGACAAGGCATATCAAAGGGCTTCTGTCTTTTTCTTTAAATAGCCAAAAGGCCTAAAGGAATTTTTAATGCATGTTGATAACCACAAAAGATCATTTGACTCGCTTTATTTAAAAAATATATATATATAATAAAAATCACAGTAATAATGAGGCACTTAAAATGGAAGTGAATGAGGCCAGTCCAGAACTTTTAAAATACACAGTTTCAAAAGTTTAGATACAAATCATAAACATGATACATGTTAACATGAATAAAGTGTGATGAAATCTCAGTTCTACATGATTTTATTGGGATAAAATTGCATACTGGCATTACGCCATCAACACAATTGAAAAGAGTTATAATATTGGATATAACTTTACAGAGATAAGGTCATAAGCGTTTTTATCAGTCTAAAATCATGTTAACACATATAAGGTCTAAATCTTGTGGCTATAATTTTGGCTTATGTACTGGCCCCATTCACTTTTATTGTAAGTGCCTTACTGTAACCGTGATGTTTTAATTTTATAAACACAGGACAATATCCTAAACTGGACTAGATATCCTACACACACTTTAAGACCCCATAATATCAGTTTTCTTTCCTGTGTTGATGCTGAAACAGGAAGTCTGGACAAGGCATATCTAGTGAGTATTTCTTTAAATAGCCAATTTGGTTTATGGACTGGCCCCTTTCACTTCAGTTGTAAGTGCCTTACTCTTACCATGATTTTTTCTTCTTTTTTTCCTCTTCTTTTTTTTATATAGACAACAGGATGAATCAGAACTACTTTTGAACTATGCCTTGAACTATTGACTTTTTTCTGGTTGGGAGGTACAATCCCATTTAGAGACCTTTTGATTCAATAGAAATCTGTGTAGTGCAAGACTAGTCATCAATATATTTGGTTCATTTTCCCAGTGTAGAAAGACTGCACATTTTAAATGTGTATTTCTACTAACAGTGCATTTTGTAATGATTAGGATAACAGTAGCATATAGATGACCTCAAAGCAAACACACATGTACTAAAATCCTTTCATTTTGATTTCATGAGGTCTTTAACCCCCAGCTAATTTACCTCTATTGTATTCTCTTTTTTGGCATCTGTAGTTAAATCACTGGTGGTAAATCTACACAAAGAGGAAGTGGTGAAACCAAGTGAAAGAGTGATTGCTGCTGTTTAGTAGAGTTTGTGACTGGTTTTAATTATTAACTTCCTCTGTCCCACCACATGGCAGCACTCAGAGGACCAAACAGGGCCTCGTCTGCTGACTTTTTCAGAGTTTCCTGACAAAAGCAGGGATTGTATGGGTGGTTGGTGATGGGAGACTGTTATGGACTTCCTCTGGACACCAACACAGGCCCAGGGCAGGGGAAGATAAGCAGAGCTTTGTGTGTAGAACCTTCCCAAAGCCCAAACAGTATTTCATGGAAACCCCCTTCATTTTTCCCTGTCTTGGAACTAGTATAATAAGGGTGAATTTGTTTGTGAAAGGGGTCTGTATGTAATTAAGCCAGAAACATTTACAACTAAGTGTGAATGAACCAATTCATGCACAATTGGTTAAGTGTGGTATGGAAACTTCCTTTTCAGTCTAGTCTTTACAGCACATGTGATAATAGTCACACTGTGGTAAATTAAGACTGCTTCCACTGTTTATGTCAAGGATTTCACCTAAAAGACTGATTTGTCTATCCTATACTCACTGCACATCTTTGCTTGCTTCTGAGATCTGATGTGTCAGCAGCAGGCCCATTCTGTGAACACATTAACTAATAGGATCAATATTGCAGGCAAGATGTCTCTACACTGGTCACGGGTGTGGATACCTCTTATTACTTGTTGTTTGTTGCTGCCAAAGTTTCCTTCACAAGATCAGAAGCACTCGCATTGGATTTTTCTGTTCGCTACACCTCTCATTCAGTGCAACACTGAAGGGCAAAGCAGATATTGTATAATTTGTGCATATCCTCTCAAATGTTTCATGCTGAAATGTATAATTTTGTTGATGTTTAAATACTTTCTCCTATTCCAGTTTAAAGGAATAGTTCACCCAAAAATGGAAATTATCTCATCATTTACTCACCCTCATGCAATCCCAGGTATTATAATATTATTGTTTCTTTTAAAAAAAGACATTCTGCAAAAAACAACAAAGATTTTTAGAAGAATATCTCAGCTGAAGGTCCACACAGTGCAAGTGAATGGGTACCAAAAAACTCTCCAAAAACAAAGACAGCATAAAAGTAGTCCAATAAACTCCAGTGGTTTAATCCATATCTTCTGATGTGATCTAAGCGATTTTGGGTGAGAACAGACCTTTTTCACTGTACATCTTGCCATTGCAGTCTATAGACATGATCATGATTTCAAGCTTGATTACACTTCCTAGTTCTTGACGCATTCGAAAAAGGGCTAGATGGCACTAGGGAGTGTAATCAAGCTTGAAAACATGATCGCCAAGGAGACTGCAGATGTCAAGATTTATAGTGGAATCACTAGCGTCTTATGACTTACATTTACGTAGCCTTTATGTGTTTTCAATGTTTTGGACCCCATTCGCTTGGATTGTATGGATGTGCAGAGCTGA
>NW_026266562.1:0-25000 GCF_025860055.1 Xyrauchen texanus
TTGTTCCAACTAAAGAGGAAGAAGTTTGAATTAATAAAGTATTTAATTCACTGACTGGAGTTCCAAAAATAGGCATTACAATATGATTATTTTATATATAAACCAATTTTTTATTGATTTTTCCAGAACATTTTTACAATATCCTGATATATATAATTATCGTGATATAAGACTTTGGTCATATCGCCCACCCCTAATACAAACTCGCACACACAAAAATCTATAAACTCACTCAATGTACACAGAACAGCCCACTACTACCAGTTGTTTGACAAGAATCTTGTTATAAGTCTTTCTCTCCCACTAGAACAAGGAAACCTCAAGAGTGTTTACATATTTCTTAACCCTCCACCAAAAAGACAGGAGGTTAAAGAGGCCATATGTGGCATATGAGATGGAAAGAAAGTGAGAGAGAGAGAAACAGAGAGAGAGGAAAAACCCTAAAGACAAATACATAGAGATCAGAAGGTCACAGATGTGTTTCTTAAGGAGACGCATGTGACGTAGGGAAGATAATTGACTGTCCTTCATCTGTCAATTGGCCAAAGTGTCAACAACATTAGTTCCTCTGTAGTCACTGTATGCAACTTTACTGGCCCCTTTCTAACAACGTGACCCATGAGCACATCTCTGAGACAGCCTGTTAAAAATAAACCACGCACTGCTAGCCAGAGCATGCGCAGCCATGAATGTACAAATGAATGCGGAAGTGTGGAAGACTTTTATCTGTTAACTTGTTTGTTACTTTTGTATAAAATGCAACTTTGGTACTTCGTTCAATGTAAAATCTGGGTTCAAATGTAAAACCAGTTGAGAGACACTGCCTTCTGGTTTTCTATGTAACTCTACTAACTAGAACAGTGCTGGGAATTGATACTGATTTCCCAATTCTATTCGATTGCGATTCATCACAATATTAAAACTGGATCATGATTGAAACTGCACCAAACTTGTGAGAGAGGCTCAGCATATCATGACTATGAATGCCAAAGCCAGACGCAGTAAAAATATTGGTGTGCACCTATTATGAAATTTACAGAAACTTTTAACAAGAGCAGAAAGATAGCGCTAGTGACAAACAGAGTTGGCAAGTGCCAAAATGTCAAGCAAAAATCAAGGTTATTGTGAACACTTACAATTTTTGGAGGGTTTAAAATGCAGAAATGTGAAGCTTCTAATTTTATAAAAGCACTTACATTCATTCTTTTTTTAAACTCAAGTTTTTTTTTTGGCCCCATTCACTTTCATTAACCCAGTAACCCAGATTTCTGCTTTTTTTTAAAGGAGGGCTAAGTCAAAATAATTTTTGTGGTAATCAATATTATGCCACAAATGCTGTCGATTGTGCTTAACTTGTATTGAACCCAGAATATTCCTTTTACAGGAAAAGTAATGTATATATAGAGTCACTTTTCAACAATTTCAAAATCTGCAATCATCTATGAAAAACCATCTGATTAATCATGATTAGATATTTTGAATCGACTGACAGCACTCACTGGTAGTAATTTGTTCCTAAATATCATTACTGACTGTTTATTTGAATAATTACTTGCAAAAACTTGAAGCAATTTTTACGTAATGATTACGTAGAACTATGTAAAGCCTGTAAGCCATTGTGTTCTTTAAATTATTAATATGTATATTAATATTGTCTTCTGATAATCATAACATTTTGTTAATGTATTATATAATATACATTTTTGTATCATGAATCCTAGTCATCATGTCGCCTCACAGAACAAAAAAATGCCGTTTACAGAGTTTGTGCTTATTTCAGCAACCTTCTACTTCTTTAAACTGTTGTAAAATTAATATGAATGCACATATAAATAAAAAAATAATCAAATCAAGATTCTAAAGAATGAATGTAATATTTTGCAAAAGAGAACTATCAATAAAGGATTGTATCAGTGCAGCAATTGACACACACAAACAATTACAGCTTTGCACAAGGGACAATAAGGAATTGTGTTGAGATGCCCAGAGGACATAGAACAAGGCACCGAGGAAATACGTACGTACGTGTGTGTGTGTGTGAGATCCAGTTCCAGTCCGCCTTCTAATGGAATATTGGCTCTTGATGGTCATGTTAACACCACCACACCGACAAACACAATGCTGGAGTTGATTTAGACCACAAATAAAGCCCAGCAAACACCTCTGCTTCTATGACAACACCGGCACAAGAAGAATGCTCTAAAATCTTCAGACCTGCCTTCTGCATAACAACTAATTTTTCAACTGACAGAGAAAACACCAACAGTCATTTTTAACTATAAAGCCTCTAAACAACTAAGCTGCTTCAAGGCTTCTGTGAAAATTTCCAAATGCTCTTGACAAGCTCTGACAAACCCAGGGGTCATATGAAAATGAAAAGTAGTGAATTTATGTTGAGTTTTAGGGAAAATGTAGCAACTTCTAAAAATGAATAGAACAAGAACAACAAAAAGAGGAAAATTTATGATGTTGGCAGTGATCCAAGCAGCTAAAACTGAATTCATATGCAACTTCACAACAATTCTCAGCTTTTCCACTGCCGCTCTCTTTAATTTCTTATAATGCTGACAAGGTTTAAAACAGAGCTTTTTTTCTTGCCTTTCAAACAAGAATTATACTCAAAAGTACTGCCCTATAAACAGAGTGGAATAATTTTTTTATAACTGTTGTTGTTCACGTCAATGTCAGGTGACACCAGGTCAGCCAACTCAAGAGCAAAACAACATTACCCTCTGTCGCTTCTACACAACATCCAGGGAGGGCCACCTTACTGCCTGTCACGAAAGGAGTGTGTGAGTGCCCACATATGTGAGGTTTGGGTAACCATGTAGGTGCTAAGGCAAAAAAAAAGGAAAGCAACAGAGATGTGAATTATATTTGATTATAACTAAAAGAACTTTATATTAAAAATAATAATAGTCATTTGCGTTACAAGAAAAACAAGCTTGTTGACTTTGAAAGTCTCTTTCTATGAAAATGTATTATCATCTTTTCCTTGAAAACCCCTACCGCCTCTGTCCCTATTTTCCTCCCTCCCACTTTTCCTCACTCTCTCACTGATCATGGATGAGCAAATAAGCACATGGTGTAAATGGCGATTCCTGATCCAGAGAGATTCCATTCCATTTCACAGCCCCAACCACAGATCCACCCTCAAACTTAACCAATGTGTTTGCTGGCTGTGGACTGTGGCCTATGCCGACTTTGAGGCAGAGCCACTGTGTGTTAACCCTTTATTGCTCATGTGTCTGCAACCTTGGACAGAAAGACGAGGGGGGAGGAAAGTAGCTCTGCTACAGCAGTTAGATAAACTAGCTCCTCCACCTTCATTGACTGCTCCAAATAGATGTCAGATTCTCTCTGCATTCCACCAACAGATCCAGACCATGCTGGGCTTCCCTGCAGTCTGAAGCACTGTTGATCATTAGCGGTGCTTGCTCAGGCAAACATCACTATACTTGGGGTTAGGGGGTTTTCATAACCTCAAACCTTAAGTATTAGTGGCGTGTAACTCGTATTGCACCATTTGTACTTTGGATATGAATGATATATCAAATCATGTGGCTTATTAAGGAGAGGTGTGCTATTATTTTTCTAATTGATTATGCTTACTATTTTTGCCTGTAGGACAATAAAACAGTTTTTAAAAAATCCTTTTGACAATGAACCCAAGCCATTTAAGTTACAATTTACGCATTACTAAATATTTGAGCGTTGCACCATTAAACTTTGGTAAAACCTTAAAAATCTGGATTGCCAACTGCCAATTATCATCACAAGAAGAAGAAACACTTTTTAGTCTGTGACAGCGCAGAAGATCATGAAAAACCGTTTAATTAAACATTACATAAATAAACGGCAATGGTGCTGGTGGTTGTGTGTTCAGACAATAGCTGTACTGCATTGTCAGTGTTGTCTTGTTCGGTACACAATATACTAGTGTTGTCAAAAAAAAAAATGGTACTCCGGTACCAAGTCGGTACTCAAACAAAAAAAAAAAATGTACGATACCAGAATTTCTGAAGGTACCGAAGTACCGGGTCTACTCGGTTCCCAATCAGAGTCGGGAACATTCGAACGCTCACAACAAGCAAAAAATGACGACGAGCAATGTAGCTGCTGCTGCGGAGTCTCAACTTAATCTTGTCGAAAAGAAAAGTGGAAAAAGCCAGGTTTGGAAATTCTTTGGATTTGAGGCTGATGAAAAGGGAAACATCATAGATAAGCAAAAACCTATTTGTAAATGCTTCTTTCACAATTTTCTGACAAAAGGAGGAAACACATCAAACTTAATAAAGCACTCAATAAAGACGGACACCCGGATTAATTCAAGCAAATAAAGCAGGTGAGTTTAAAAGCATATTATCATTTGCATTAGGGCTGAAACGTTAGGCGACATTATCGACAACGTCAAAAATAAAACAAATTTGAGAAAATAGTTTGTTGTCTAATAGTCGTTTTATCCAATTTAACAAAACATGAAATCACATTAAACTGTAATGAATCACGAGAGCAGTACTGCAGTTCATGCCTGATGGAGGAGAAGAATTACACAGATCAGTCCAGATGCACTCTAAACTTTCACAGCTTCATCTTATGTAGATCGCAAAGTATTAGGGAATTGTAAAAAAAAATAATTATAATAAATTCAGCCGGAGTTCTTTAAAGGAAACATGCGTTACATCTTAAATGCTGTTATTTTAATGTGTTAAAGGTTTCTTAAAGTTCAAATAATACAGAAGCTGCTCATGTTAACTATAAACTCAGAAACTGGCATTTCTCTGTGTGGTTGGTGCCTCTTCTATGAGTTGCGCGAATGTCCCGATCTAAGGGGGAAAGATTGAAACTGCACCAGGCTGAGAGAGACTCTGCCTCGTGGACGCTCATCCCTCGAGCGCGGACGCTTAATGCAGCTAGATTAGAACGTGATGGCTCACAGATTATTGAATCAAAATATATTTCACTGTGCATTTCTTATCGTGAAGAAAATTGGCAATATGCAGCTTTATTAATATGAGAGCACTTTGCGCATTAGTTTGGAAATATTTTTTTATTCATTCTATTGTATGCTTGTTTATTTAGTTTTTTTTTAGTACTTGGTAAAACTTAAAGTAAAAGTTGAAGCAAATTTTATATAAGTGTTCAAAAATACTTTAAGCATACATTGTACAGTTTTGTTATAATTCAAAAATAATATATTTAACTTGAAGTGTTGCTCAATGGTATATTTTTGTTCTTATTTAGTTCAGCTGTTGTTTCGTTAACTTTGTTAATAAAAGAGTGTTGTTCAGTAACCGGTTTTTGTGTTTTGCTTTGGTACCGAAAATGGTATCGAGTACCGTGAAATTTCACTGGTATTGGTACAGACTACTGAAATTTTGGTACCGTGACAACACTACAATATACAATGATAACATATTTGCTGGGTAGTAGTGTTGCACGGTACACCGGTGCTATGGCAGTATCGCAGTACTAAAGCTTCAAAATACTGGCAGTGTCACAATATTTTTTAAATGGAAGTACAGTCAATCCAGTAGTCCCGTAAGTTATGTTGTATGTGCAGTAGTAAATATTTTTTTTTGCTAAAACCTTAATTTGAATCGGACTTATGTCTGCAGTAACATTAAAAATGTAGTCTTTTCGAATGGTGTCCACTTCACGCAGTGGCCTTTAAGAGCGCAAAATGCTGTTTATAATTTGCCCCTTATATGGTATTGTTTATTTTTCAATGTGCGGTTTTCCCATGCTTCAAACACACGTCTTAATCAAAGTTTGTTCATTTGTCGCTTGTGTCTACTAATGGATAATATGGATTTAAATAAAACTTTGGAGAGAGAGAGAAGCTTTTTAAAACACAAATCACGCAATGAGATTTAGAATTATTTTGTTTTATGCCTGATATGACCGGGTCTACAGAGATTTCAAGTCAAAGGGGGAAGCACCAGGGTCCGGTTGCATCAGCTATACTCGTTGAGGCGTAAATGGGCACTACGTCACAATTTACGCACTACTAAATATTTGTGATCTTAGGTAGAACGGAACCCTATGTATAAACTAAATATTTATAGAAGCCTCGACCAGGAGTAACAGATGGAATAAAAAAAGCAGACTCATTTAATGATATCAATGAGCTCATGTTTTGCATTTCGAAATACAGTATGATGTTGGCATTTACACTTGTTTACATTTACGAGAGAGAGAAAAAAAAAAATACTTTTATATGGCTCTACAGCATGAAACCGATCTAACAGTGAAGTTTTCAGGGTGTGTCGCCCGGTGTCAAGTTTCAACATATTCAAAATATATATATAGGATATTAAAATTTATAAATGTCTATTTTTCCAGCCTGTTGTATTAGTATTTATTTATCACCCATTATTAGTTCCTATGTATTGTTATTTGCACAGGGCAAATGTCCTATTTATCAAATGTAGCTACTTTTAATATGTATTGTATTTCAATGGGAATATAATTTATTACAGCTGACATTTACGGGTTCCAAGGTTTGAACATCAACCGTAATGAGATCAAACTAAAATTCATGGCTGTTGAATTCACTTCTGTGTACAAATTTGAAGACTGCTTATTGGATAAATACAAGTAAACGTAATATTATGGGACTAAACATTACTTTACGAAGAGCTTACAACCTATGAGTTAAGAACAGGTGGTGCAACCAAATTAAGCACTGTTACAAACTAACTAGTAGTTACTAAGCCCTTAGTGTGAACTTTACGTCCTAACTTACGTGAGAACTTACGCACAGCTGGGGCAACCCTAACCAGAAACCTTATTAAACACATTCAGACACATGCCACTGCTTCTGCAGAATACGATGGGGTCAGTGCCACTTCATTTAAACTTAACAATAACAGATTTACCATTTCTCTGAAAAACCAAACGTTGCACTCGTGTGTCAAAAGTTGGAGATCCTTAAGAGAACAAAAATTTTCACGTCAAAGAACTGCCATAATAATACTATATATACACATTTTATTTTCCACTTTCAATGAGTTCATTTTTTAACCAACATCATACAACATAACTACCAAATATTCATTCATTTTCAGGATTTTAACCCTTTATATGCCAGTTTGATTACATAAGGCCACTGATGTTTTCACACACACACACACACACACACACACACACACACACACACACACACACACACACACACACACACACACACACACACACACACACACACACACACACACACACTTCTAGCAGCATCATTTATTAAACTGGTCTGCAGTGCTACATAATACAGCAAACAGAAAATAGGAAAAAAAAAAAAAAGCATGTATTTGCTCCATAGGCTAAGCATGAGAAAAATAGCGCCATCTGGTAGAAAATATTAACATTTAAAAATTTGAAGCCAGTGCTCTGGAATGAAAGCATAATATCATAGAATTTATGATTTTATGCTTTAATGGCATTGGGATCAAATATTTTAATGGATTTGAATGGGGACATTTTTTTTCTATAAGGTCCTGAGTGTAACTATTTTGTGTACACAGTGCATTATAGATGTATTATAGGAACTGAGGTTGAAATTCCTCAAAAATTACAAACCTTTGGAAAAATATATGTCATTTGCATTAACAGCCAAAATTCTCAAAAAACAAAAATTAAAAAGACAAAAATATCTCTAAAGTCTAGGGCTGGGTATCGTTCAAAAATGTTTCATATCAATACCGATACCTTGACTTCGATACCGGTTCCTAAACGTTACTTTTTTCGATACTTTGGTTAAAAAAAACGACGAACACCACAGTTGTGAACATCTCTCTGGCAAAGAAGCTTCATATATATACACACACATACATACACACGTAACCACCTTTCCATTTACCATCAGGCAATAATCCATCTAAACATGCAGGTGGAAAATTACTTACACAAATGAAGACATAAAAACAATTATAAATGTAAAAATAATAATTATAATGATGATAATAATCACTGAAATATAAATCATGGTTCGAGGTGAACGTGTTTTTGTATTATTTTATATAGTTTGTATTATTTTACAGGCTGCAGAGTTGCGTTCACAATAAACTGCTCTGTGGAAATAAAGTGAACTGAACTTTAAGCACCTCCTGAACTGAGATGTCTGAGGTCATTTGCAGCACTCATAAAAAATAAAAATCAGAAGGCAGAAACAAAGTGTGAGATCCTTAGACGCACGTGTTCCACGAGACTGCACGCCTCTGTATCAGCATGTCATATATGCCCATATACGGCTTTTCTGTCATCTGTACTTATTAATATAATAAAGAGTTTCTTCAAATGCGTGTCTTTGTGTCTATGGACAAATTATTTGTAATATTAATTTGATAATAATAATAATTTAATAGATTAATGGGAAAATGAGCCAAATATCGTCATGACATGGTCAAAGGCATCAGATATTGGTGATCACTCTGACCATCATTGATCCAGAAATCATCGACTGTTTGCTCAACCCGAATGTGCATTTCTCTCTATAAATTAACAAAATGTTCAGACAGTCTCTTGCTGGTTTTTCCGACACATTCAGGATCATTACCGCTTTTGCCGGTTTCGCTTTGTGCGTGCGCTTGTAAAATTTTTATTTTAAAGGCTCATTATTACATTTAGTATTTCTCTGTAATGTAGAAAAGTGTTAGCAATATTACTGATAACATTCTTTCTCAGCCCTGGAACTCAAACCATTTCATGATACTAGTTTTCCTTGATGCCTAAACACAGCCAATCACCAGCACTTTTGGATTTGGGCACATCTAGCATGCTACATGCTTATCACTGACGTTGACAAGACTAACCCCTTAGTTATCGAAATTTGGTACTGAATGACAAAACATTTTTGATACTCCATTTTTTAGAGGCAATTCGGTCGATGCCTAAAATGTATCAAACTCGATACCCAGCCCTACTAAGGTCACACAAGGGTTAATTGTGTGCAATCTGCATTTGCAATGCTGTTTACCAGGAGAGTAGGGAGGAAGCAGTTGTAATAATGAAATAGCTGCTCAAAACAGTCTTTTCAACCTTAAATTTTACGTTACCAACATAATCACAGAAATAATGGAACAAAAGTTTAAAGCTGTTGCCATTTGAACTGGCTGTTTTGATGCGGCGAAGGTTTTAATTTTATTTGCAAATCAAACTAAGAATGTATTAGGTAAAAGGTTAGTCCATCTGAGCCTTCTCTCTTAATCCATCAGTTATCGACTGTCGAATGGCTATTTTCTAAGAACCACCTTTGCTATGACAAACTTCGTTAAGAATTAACATTGTATGGTATCTTAATACTTTAGCTGGTATAGTATCGCAAGATATGACTATGATATCATGACAACCCTACCGGGTAGCTAGCTAGCTAATGGCTACCGAGCTTCATAACCAGTTTCCATGTAGCCGCTAGCCTGTTAATACTTCCTAACAAGCTGATTTGATGACAGTGATTCAGTTTGCTAGTTGTGTGCATAACTTTGCCGAACTGCTTGCGTTTGTAGTGAGATATACCTGATCCAATCGTCTAGATGTAGAATATAGGCTACATATAAAAAAGTAATCAAAGATTTATCATCGATATCGAAAATGTATTTTTCCGATAAATATCGATATCATTCTAATTGCCCAGCACTACCTGAACCCCCTTTTCTGATCCTGAACCCTACCCACAATATAAGAGTCTTGGGAGTGGGCTTTTTTGGGCCAATAAGGAACCACCTAGCAACCATCCAGAACACAAAAGCAACCACTCCAAACAGCTTAGTTATGGCATAGCAACACCCTGGTAACCACCTAGAACACCATAGCATTGTGGAGTGGAGTTTTGCAAGGGAAAGCACCACTTTTCTTCCTTCCTACTTCTACTTTAAATTCTACAATGTTCCTTCTCTCCCTGTGCAGGTCTGACAGCGTACAGGGGGAGTCATTCATTGCTCATTAGCTTTCATTCATTCATGTTCTGACTAGGGATGGGCATTTTGTCTTATTCAAGTACTCGAAGGGCAATGACAAGTACATAACTATATATATAATAACCTGCCTGAAAAAGTTTTTGGCTGCTGCGTTGCATCTTGTTGTTCAAGTCTATTCATTATTATAGGCTGTTATAAAATAATCTGATACAAGATGTACAAAAAATATCATAATCAAAATATAATGCATCATATTTTGTAATTGTGTGAAGATTCGCTGTCCAACTCAATGAAAGAATGTGCACAATGCGTGCCTGTTTGTTCTTCATTCAGGTTACTATAGTAATCTTCATAAGCACACACCAGTTTTTTTAGTGACTGTCTGAACCGTCTATTTTAAAATCATGTTTGGCTTAACAGAAGATGCCATAACCATCATGACTTTAATATGCATGTTAAATTGAAGTTCAGGTTTGAAGATGCTACATTCGGTTCCATTTAGCTGCACTCTGTCTAGCTGTTTGAAACACTCGTTCATTCCATTGCCAAATGTGCCTGGTGTGTGTGTTCGCTACTCCTGTGGGAAAAGCTGTGATGCTCAATATAGTTATTTTTGTGATGATTAATGTAGCATTCCATTCAACTCGGATAGTCGGGATTTCCACCTTTCAATTGGGGAAAGTGCAACGGAATTACAGTTTTTGTCGGACTTCTAACTTGGAAACTTGCGTGGAAATCTTCAACTCCCATTTCATCCACTGAGATATATATATACAGTATATATATAACTGGATTGCTCATGACATCATATCAGTGAAGCCACTGCACTGTCATATTGCTATGCCTAAACGTTCCAATGTCCCTATTGACTTAGGAAATAATCTAATTTCAGCAAGTACATATTAGTTATTCAATCACAGATTTGTATGTCTGAAATCTGCATGTACAGCCCTACAACACAAACGACCTGCACATGTAATGATTTATTTAATAAGTCAGGAATTTTTCCTGTTTCTTGAAAGCCCGAGCAAGTTATGTATTTCTACTGTATATCAAACAGTATCCACATCTAACAAACTTCTTCATCGAAATGTTTGTTCAGAGTTACTTGTTTTATGTTTTAATCAAAAGGTGTCTTGTTCTCACGATCACTTGAATAAGAGCGTGCTTGTTCTCTCTCCCTCTATCTCACACATGCAGCGGGCGCTGAGATTGAGGGAGACACACAATGCAAAGCTGGTTAAAATTAAACTGATACGGGGACATGAGGACAATGAATTAAACTGACTACAGAGAGCAATTAAATGTGAAAACAAGCAAATCCAGGGCATTTATGGCAATTTCGAAATTCTGTTCTGACTGTTTTAAAGTCCCTTTCAGGGGTAAGGACATATTGTCACCCTGAACAAAAAATTAGATATTACAGCTTTTCCTACTTACATTACAACTTGTGGACAGTTTTCCCACTTCCTTTGGTGATCGTTATACTGTACTGATAGACTTAACAGGCAGGTGAATGCTCTGACATCACGATCCGCATATGTCTTCTTCCTTGTAATGAATATAATCTACGTATTACAAGCAAATCAAACATTAAACATGATTGTCACTAGAGGGCGAAATGCAACTGTCATATCCACAGGTCAGAGATGGTGAAACGGGTGTTTTTGCTTGTCAATCATTTATGTTCTATGGCAGTTTGGGCATACTAAGATGGCTGCTCGAACACTTCCGGTGGTTTCACCTCCTGCTGGCAGTTTAACCTTCCAGGAACCTGATCCAGTTCTATTTATATATCTGTGGTTTCATCACACAAACATTTCGGCACCCAGGGCAAGGAGGAGGTTTACAGTAAGTGAGAAACATTCACTTTTATTAAATAATATCAATTAACGAGTCAAAGTTCTTGCATTAAATGATAATAAAACATGTTTAGCAAATGTTTTGCAGAGGCAAGTATTCAAAGCACGGTTATTTTCACTCTTTTGATGATCGTAACGATAGCATTGCAGCGTCATATATCAGTTTGGTTGCTAGGAGACGTCTCTGACAATCAATGCACCCCTCAAAATCACAGCGTAATCAATCTCAAAATAATACGTTTGTGTTTAGTTATCAGGTTACGGTCACTGAATTTCGAATTAAGTGCAAAGTCACATCATGCATGATCACCATTGATCATCGTTTTCATGATCAATCACTGCTGCCACATCAGAATACCAGAGTACTCATGCCCATCCCTAGTTCTGCAGGATCTGGGTCACATTTCAACATCAGGTCTGGGTGGCTGTATGCGACTCATTAATCAGAAACAGCAAGCTGCATGCGTAAACTCCGCATCAGTTCAACACAAGCAGAAACAACACCTACATCTGTACGAAAACACCTGAGATGGGAAGATCAACTTCCATTAAGAAAGTGTGTACATGGTGCTTGTGTGTGGGGGGGACAGAGAAAGGGAAGAGTGCGTGTGAGAGGAAGCATTTACCTTTGGAGCCAAGACACACAATCTGACCAAGCAAAGGCAATGTCCTGTTCTGGACATAGATCACATACAGCTCAGTCTATAAACAAACAACTGTACTGCGGAAAGGCAGCACTAGAGAGTTATTGTTTTTATAACAGCCAGCATTTGACATGTTGGCAAAGGATGAACACACTCACAATCAGCTCTTTGCCAGAGCAATGATTCTCACTGGGATAGGTTATAGTACGTAATTTGCACCCTAGACATTTGCCTTGGATAAGCCACTAAAAACCAGTAGAACAAGGACTATTTCGCTCACTTTTTAAACCGAGTTTTATGCTATTCTGCAGAAACAAGAGATTGGGTTAGGAAATGAGTGATTACAATTTCTTCCACTAACCATTTATATAAATACCATAAGGAAAAATTAAAGCAAGACAAACAGACTCCTTAACAACCCTTCAAGAAAAACAAATAAGCTAATCTCAAAATTATCTCTAAACTAGGTCAAAGGCCAAGAGACACAGATTGTCTTTAGAGAAGCTGAAATATTTAATGCCAAGTGGTGTTTGGGGACCAAAACAAACCACATTTATACCTTAATGTATGCTGTCTTTCAGTGGTTTGTCTTTTCTGATTAACATCATGTAAATGATGCAGTGTAACCAGTCCTGCTTGACCCACTCCGAACGGGATTTGAACCGGTGTCTCCAGCATGGGAGGCGGGTACACTAACAAGGAGGCTAAAGACTATAGCATTTAGTGTCAGTTGCTAGTGTGCCTCTTGAGGCCAGTGGAGTGAGGTTTACACATACTGCACAGCTATCACATACCAGCTGGCTCCCGTTACACTCACCCTCACTCCCATCCGGGTCACGGCACCACTGTAACCAGTCCTGCTCAACCAGCCCAGAACGGGATTCTATACTGCACAACTATCACATACCAGCTTGGCTCCCATTACACAGGCAGCACCTGTTATGAAATTAAACTCAGCCTGGTGCTAAGTAAGGGGCCCCCTTCTAATTCAACAGATGGGTGAAAGGATTTTCATGAAAGAGTATGGATTTAAGGAGTGGCAAGGCCAAACCAACGGCAATATCCTCCCTCATGCATGCCAGCCTACATAGGCCCTTCTCCAGTAACAGACAATTGATAGTAAATATCTCATAGCTCTCATAGTAATAATAGCCATATTGATTTTTCTTTTCATATCAAATGCCCTTAGCATGTCGATTTAAAGTTAACTTTTTGTATTTGGATACTGAGCAGCTCAGATTTCCAGACAAGTGTATAACCAGGGTTTAACAAAGGTTATTACGGACTACCACCCCTGGAATCGCGAGTTCAAATCCAGGGCGTGCTGAGTGACTCCAGCCAGGTCTCCTAAGCAATCAAATTGCCCCGGTTGCTAGGGAGGGTAGAGTCACATGGGGTAACCTCCTCATGGTCACTATAATGTGGTTCTCACTTTCGGTGGGGCCTGTGGGGAGTTGTGTGTGGATGTCGCGGAGAATAGCATGAAGCCTCAACACGAGCTATGTCTCCGTGGTAACGCGCTCAACAAGCTACATGATAAAATGCGTGGATTGAAGGTCTCAGACGTGGAGGCAACTGAGATTCATCCTCTGCCACCCAGACTGAGGTGAGTCACTACACCACCACGAGGACTTGCATTGGGCATTCAAAATTGTGAAGAAAAGGGGAGAGAAAAATAAATTAATTAATAAAAAACAAATATTTAATATTCAAAGTATTAGCAATAATACTACCAATACCAATAATGGATGGTATTGTACCGAAGCCAAAATGTTGGTATCGGAGCAATCCTAGATCCTACATTTAAAAAGGGTGGCAGCTCCTGCCTCACAATCCTATTTTCATCTAAAACTGAAAAAGTTGTAAAAGAACCATCACAACTCAACAAAAGGGGTTGAGCAATATTGGCTACACACAGGTGCAGACTTTGAAAATCCACCAGACATGGTGTACCATCCAGGTACCTATGGCACACTGTACTTTTCTCAACATGCTATGATTTGGGATGCATTAATCCTAATCCCACATATTATATAGGGCGAATAGTATGTGAAATGGGACTCTTACAAAGTTTGACTCTTAAAACTTGGGCCTATTACAAAAAAAGTCTAGAGAACTCAAGACTTAAATACATATTTGCATAAACAAACTCATTATCCTACAGAGCAATTTTTAGATTGCTTCCCTGTGCTGTTAATTTGACAAACATCTAAAAATTGCATTCAGAGTTTTGCTTGAAGAACACATAAGACCCTTTGAGAAAGCCAAAGGTAAAACAATTGGGCACTGGTTAGCAAGGTGTTTATGCAGATTTGCTAGTAGGGATGTACCGATCAGCTTTTTTGGCCCCCAGTCCCGATCCAATACTTAGATAATGCCTAGATAATAGAGCTGCAGACGTTTTTTTTGTTTGTTTACAAAAATAACTAAGTAAACAAATTAACTAAAAGATGTCTTCTTAATGCATTTAACTTTTTTAGCATTTTTATAAAACACATATAAAATCAACTTCTACTTAGAAAGGTGTAATAGCTTATTTTAACTTTAATATTCAGGTACAAAAATAAATCACAAATCCAAGAGTTCTGTATGGATGAATATAAATCTTACATACACATACAAATGGTGTAAACAGCTTGACTTGAATAGTCACAACAAAAAATGTATTCTATAAAAAAATAATTCAAAATTTCGCAATTCCACTTAAAACAGGCCCAAGTTCAACAATAATGAAACAGTTATTAATAGTTCTGTTGTCAATATCAAAATGCCATTGTGACATTCTGACAACCAGTAAAAAACATGAAAGCATCACAGTACGCAGAGATACATTCAAAAATAAGACAAATATATTCAAGCTCTAAAACGACACCAGTGAGAAATCATTAATATCTATGGTCTGTTTACTGTCTTTGAGTTTTGCTGTAACACAAATCACTAATTATTACGCAAATGCATGAAGAAACAGTGTCGTTATTGAAGGTTAAACAGTTATATTTATTATTAGTAGTATTGTGACCAAATTTAATCTGATTTAAATTGGGATGAGTGACTGATGAGATATTGAGAGCACCTGGAGCATCTTTGATTGACACAGAGTGCACTCATGTTAAAGAAAGTAAAGCTAAAAGCACTCATGGTGGCTCAAACAGTCTCTATCACTCAACACAACGTCTGATTGTCACAACTCACGTCATGTATCATGTATTTGCATGTTTATTTGTAGTTTAATTTGTTTTTAAACCTGTTAGCAACCTCTATATCCTCTTCCTGTTCACTGTGTAATGAGTCCGAATAACTACCGTAACGAAGCACTCATTCATTAAAGGAGCAGTGTATGCCTGATTTGCCTGCATGCTGCAAAAAAGATTGGCCCTAAATCTAGGCATGATCGGCCAATTGCGGATTTAAGACGAATATCGGCCGACTTTGATCGGTGGCCGATAAATCAAGTTAGTAAGCTAGTAAAGCTAGTAAATCAAGACCTGAGCGGAAGAACCTTCAACCAACTAATTCTGTCAGTGATTATAAAACAGGTGAGAATAAAACCAAACAGACTAAAGAGAATCACCATCAGGCTCTTTAAAGAGAAATCCATCTCAAACACATGGTCAACTAAGCATGCTGCACAAAAGACAGTAACTTCACATTGTCAAAGTACTGGGATCAGATCTCTTAGATTATGATGTAACGTGACAGAGAGGTGTGGCTCAACTATGCTCAGATTCAGAGAAAACGGAGTGTGAAAATTGTATAATACACATTTGGCTGGACAATCAAAAACTTTGAAGGCATTTTTTCAGATTCAGTATTGCCGTAGTTACCATGTTTTGGCTTTGTAGGCCAGCAAGGATTAAACAAACTGGGTGGCACTTTTTAACAAGCCAAGAAATTTTGTACATATCTGATACTGTTCAGATGTACAGTTCAGAAACTCTCAACACTCAATAATGAAATTATCTTATACTAAGTGCAATTTCATCAGAGCTGGGCACATTTGGCTCAAAAGCTGGCTCTCAGTCAGTTCTCTTGGTCATATCACGTGAATTAATTTTGGGTCCTTGCAACCAGTTCAGCCTGACAGGATACACTATGAACACGTGCGTACAAGTTCATTGAGTGCAGAAGAGCATGTGTGTGTGACCAGGAGTCCATGGCAGATTTCTGCGGACAGTCTAACATGTCAGATATGCAGATTCTGCTTTGATAGGATGGTACCGCTGCCGGAACAAGACAGAGTAATGAGATGCTAGGAGGACAGCCAGTCCCTGTGTAATGAGGTTAATCTCGGTTTCAGAGAGGTGACATCGCCAATTCACATTGCAGGTGTAGCAGCAGCAGGAAAAGGGTGAGCAGAGACAGATGCAGTAAACACTTTGATTAGGTGGCCAGTCTCCCATAATGGAGGAAAAACACTCCAACATCACGATCACTTTCTCTCACTTTTCATTGCCACCTAGTTGAGCACTGTGATGACAGACAGGAAATGTAATTTAGGCATGACATGACTCCAGGATGATAAACAGCACTGCATCAACCATACTGATGTGTTGATGAATGACACAGGGGCATTGTACAAATAAAAAAACTAAATGTTTTCGAGATTTGGCTCCGGATATTTGTTCTCCACCACACTGCATTACATTATTAATTTATTTATTTGGTTTCTCAGAATTTATTGTACTGTAATCAATGTTAAAATTATTGAGAAACAGAAAACCTAAGAATGTATGTGAGATTTCTTGTTTTTAAAACTGCAAACGGTCCACACCCCAAAGTGCAGCCTGGCGATCAATCTGGACAACACACCCTTAAGGGTACTGAAACAATGCAACATCTCTCTTTTGGTACACATCAGTTTAAGGTGTTCTTGAAACAAGGGTCCCAGGTTTGAGTGAGATCTCTGGTTTAAAAGAAATTTAAAAAACAGATTGTGTGTCAAATATTTTATTATAAAGACCACATTCCACATTGGTGCAACAATCAACCCCAGAACTTTCCCCAGAACAAAACAAACAGAAAAAAGAAAAACGTGCGCATTAACCTCACGCACGACAGCGCCAACCGGCATCCACCCTCTAAACTCAAACAATCCATGTATGCCTATGAGAGCCCCCGCGACAACTTTGCCATCGGATTGCTCAAGACCAGTGTTTCCATACAGAAATTTGTAAAACAGAATTACACAACAGAATATAATCTATAAAAGAAACTCCAGCCAATAAGCAGAATAAACAAAATAAATGTTCAGTTCTTTGGGCAGACAAACACCCTCCAATGTCCTGCAAGGAATATTCAACAAAACCAACTCCAGCCAACAGGAGGCATAATCACACAAAAGGAGCAGATTCATCCACAAGCAGTCCCGAAGAAAAGATATTACACAAAACAAATTCCAGCCGCTAGGCAGCACCAGCACAAAAAGAAACTAAAAAGGCACCCAGTTTCCTCGAACAGTCAAGTGTATGTACAATGAGCCAGACCACTAGGCGACAACATGAAAATCACCAAATAGTTTACTCACTCCAATGTTTTTATGAAGGACAGTGCTTGCTGTGGGCATGTAAATTCTCTATGTCCATCCTTAGCATCTATTCTCAGTTTGGCCAGAATCATCAGAGCACAAGCAATCTTCCGTTTATGTAAGTTAATTCATTCCTTGAATCAATCTCGTTTCTCTCTTGACGAATTCGCAAAGTCTGGGAACAAGAAAATTCTTTGATTCTTCCAAGGCGGCTTTACTTCTCGCCTCGCAGAACACAAGATCTTTATCGGATGATCTCAGAAATGTGGCCAGAATTGATCGGGGCCTGTCTCCTTCCGTGGATCTGCTAGCCGGAACTCTGTGAGCTCTCTTGATTTCCAGCTTATGGCCTGTTATGTTGAGCAGACTCGGGAAGAGTTTGTCTAGGAATTTAACTCTATCTCTGCCTTCCTCATGCTCAGCGATTCCAACAATTTGGATATTTTTTCAATCGATTACGATTCTCCAAATCCTCCAGTTTATCACAAAATATATTGCAAGTCTGTCTTGGTCAACAGCAGATTAGCAGCTAATTCCCTCTCTGATGGCTCCAGATAATCGATCCGTTTTTCGATGTCCGACAATCTTGTAACCAACTCATGGAACCAACTCCATTGAAGTGATCTTTCGACGTATCGCAGTAATATCCTCCAAGTCCGCAACAACCTTCGTCAGCAACACGTTCATCAATTCACGCCGGATTGCTTTCAGTTCACCATCCTAATTGACTCCAGGGCTACCGGCCCACCTCTGCGGGGAAGCAGCTTGAGCACGTAGGTGTATCCAGAGCCCGAGAATTTTGAATTTTTTGGCATATTGTCTTCCTAGAACAGTTAAGAATCAGGGTGTATCGAATCTCATCAGTTTATGACACAAATAGTATTAAAACTAGCAGGTAAAGTGCACAGGACACGTCCGCTCCTCTCATGGCGTCACGCGACTCTCAAGGCTGCAGTTATCAATATTTTGACGATTACTTTTTTCCTCGCCCATCCAAGCTTAAAGGGTTAAAACCGATGAGGGATTGATTCTCCCATTGCTGGAAAAGACTGAATTTCATAGCTTTAAACAAAGAGTGGTTACGGATATCTAAAAGTATATTTATATACTGTACATTAAGGGTATTGCGCAAATTCGAATCATTCCTGCAAGTTCACGCATTTACAGGACACAGGAATTTGGGAGGCATATTTATTGTACTGTAATTGATCCTTGGTCAAGCGACAAAACCTGAGATATTGAAATTGAAAATGTAGCATGCTGCAGTTAATCTCAAAAGCATTGTGGATGCTTTGACAGTTTGCAGACCCTGCAAAGAAATACTTATCTATGCAGGCTTTGATCAATCGATCTCTCGGTGTCTCGCTCTCAACAAAAAAAAGCCCAGTACATTAAGACACCACATTGATTGTTGAAAAGATGGGATTGAAACCAAAAACTGGTTACTTTGGTTATAATTTGTTCAAAGCGCCAGTTCTGACATAGGACTGCACAATACATGGCAGAACATCTAAAGAGGCTGGTCAGAGGCCTTTCCACCGAAGAGCTTTGAGTGAAAAACTGTTTAAAACTGTGATGAAATGCTTGTTTACTGAGGTTTAATGAATGCTTTAGATGTCTGGGATTCCAGGGAAAGGGCCTGAGCAGTTTGGGTTTAGACTGAGTTAATACCTTTGGCACTCTGGTTTTGTCTCAGCCTTAAAGAAGTAGGCTCCACTTGATTATACAGCCTTGATAATGAGCCCAGTGAGAATCAAAGCACAAAAAGAAGAGCCTAAAAATTTATTATCAGACTTTTCATAATCATTTGCAATCAAACAACAGTGTAACATTGTGTCTTTTAAGTGGCTAAAGTAAAAACAATCAAAATCTTTTTCAAGAATAAGTGGGAAGAGAAAACCTTCGAAATGGGTTTATAGGTTTGTGCCCATCTGGGGAAAAAATCCACCTGACAAATGCATACTTTCGTCCACAAGAGCTGCACAGCCGATACCTGCACAGCCCATAAAATTACAGTGGATTTGTCAAGTTCGGTCACTTTGTCAGTTTGAGGTTCTACCTGACGGGACCGTGGCAGTATCGGCCAGTCTTTGTGTTTTGTGTTCCCCCCTTTGTGTGAGCCCTCCAGTGATATCACGGTCATGGCACCTTGCCAGGTTGTGTGTTTGCCCGTGGAGGACTGTGGCATAATCGTCCCCTGTCTGTCTTGTGTTTCGTGTTCATGTTTTGTGTGGCTTGACATCACCAGAGAGCACTGTTGAGGAGCACTGAAGTTCGAGTGCCTGATAAAGGCAGGGAGAAGACGCAGCTCACAGTCCAGACGTACTCCAAGCTTTCCAAAAACGTATTAGGACCATTGTGTTCCTAATAAAGTGCTCAGCGAGTTATATTAAAGATATTTTCTTGTCTAAACATGTCTAAATATCTTACACTGTATGTTGCTTCTTGTTGTTGTATATTGTTTTAAGGATTTTTTGTTATTTTTAATGGAAAACAAGACAAACTTGATAAGAATATGTATTATTTATTTTTTTACTGAATTAAACAATAAAAATAATTAAGCATTTTTTCACGTTATTCAGTGAGGATCATTTAGAGGTATTTTTAAAAGATACTTTTATCGTCTTTTCTTTATTGTTAGCAAGCACAATAGGGAATGGTTAAAACAAAAGAAAAAATGAGAATGAGGGTGAGAGAAGAACAAAGAACCAGTGATTCATTTAGTGGCATTGTTTTAACACATTATGTTTTAAGAAGAAAAACTTTGTGAAATGAGAACTTGTTGAAGTCACTTTTTAAAATCTGCTTTTATCCAACAAAAACAACAATCTTTACCACAAGAATTTGCTTTTGGAAGAATCTTAATAAATGTAGGCCTATCTGCGATTTGATATATCTGCTCTGCTAAAATCTGAAATTACACTCGATGTACACTTGAAAATATTCCAAATATTTCTTCCTCAAAATTATGATTCATTATTGGAATGGTTAAGAGGAATCAGAATCTGAACCAGTATCCAATGCGTTCTTTGATGGTGCACTTGTATGACAATGCTGATCGTTTTGCGGTTAGTCCTGATCTGCCAGGTAAAAATCCTACATCCGATCACACATCAGACTCCACCCACAACCAGTACATTTCCATGTGTACATAGCCTCTCCGGACAGCTGCCAAGGTTCTTGTCTAATAGTGGCGGTGGTGATGGTCAAAGGGTCGAGGAATTCGGCCCCTGGGACCATTCATAACCTTACAGTAGAAAGCCACCAAACAATGCCCGGAAACAATTGGGTCAAATATTCTGTGAAGTTCGGTAACAGCTATTGTTTCATGCTGAGACTGAATTGGCGCCAGCGTTTCCTGTAGTAACAAAATGATAGGCTACTGAGGGGGAAATGGAGGAATTGATAGTGAAGCCTCTTGCCGTCGTCCATCCTTCCTCTGGGATGCACCCCTGTGTGCACTATTCACACACTTTCACCCCAGAGTTACTCACGTTTGTTAGCAATACAAAGCAGCAAAAGCTGTACAGCCAATCTTGAAGTCAGATCTTCTCACTTCCACAAAAACATAGGTGAATTATTTTCTGTATTTGGACTCAGGGGTGGCAAAACTGACCCTTATGGTCCCTTTAAGATTAAAATGGATGGAGATGTGAAGGACGCTGATGTGTGTAAATCTGGAGGCATCTCACATGGAAAAAGCAACAGGAAGGTTCCCACTCCTTAAGGTCTACACTTAATATCAGGTGTTAAAAATAAACCAGCTCCATTAAAACACTTCCTCTAGCCTTTATCTTTGTTTCTCATGCTATTAATAAATTGAAATGTTCTCTCAGACAAACACGTCTGTCGGAGTGCACACATTGTTTTTACCCCCCTCCCAACACTGTTCCATTCATATTTGCAGCGGTCATTCACTGGGGACTATACAATTTTAACTAATGGAATTGCAAAGAAGTAACAATGGTGAAGTGTTGGCGAGTCACTAATTAAAAGTAGCGACGCTACAATCGTAACTAAATTTTTTAGTTGTGTGACAGTGGCTGGTTAATTCCCAAAAAAACCTGTAAAAAATGCTAATTTTCTTCAAAATCAAAAGAGACTAAATATATTTTGGATATAGAAAATGAAGCCAATATGTCTAGGGTCATTTAGATTTTTTACATTGTGACATTATTTTCACAACAGTTATGTAGAGATTTTATCTCCCTCCCAATTCTCATTACTGTAATGCAGAAATAAATGGTAATTATGACATTACAACAATGTTCACATTTACCCTATTATTTGCCTATTTAAAGTTTCAGTTCACCACAGGGTAGCTGTTTAGTGCAATGAATTCAGGCCAATTGCTGCGTCATCTTCCAGGATGATGAAAAGTTATTCCGTTTTGTGCGGTTGGTTGGGATGAGCGACCAGCAGACATTCAAAAATACCAAAAAAGGGCCTGATCTACAGTCAGACTTTAGTCATTCCTCAATGGCGAATTATTTAAATCACTGTTATGGTTTCCAACAGCCAAAATTGGCTCACTAAGCAAATCTACTCAGGAAAATCATTGCCAATAATTCCAAAAGTATTTCAAAATGAAACAAAAATGCTTTTGTAGGGCTGCTAAAGAAACCACGGAAATCTGCGAAAGGAACTTTGGCAGCGAGTCCCCATGTGGTTAGCACAGGCTCTTTTTCTCGTTATCTCTTTCTCTATTCTCCTCCTCTTTAGAAGCAGCTGCTCTGCTGTAAGAGGCCTGCTGATCTGGCTGCCCTCAATAACTTTCCTCTCTGTCTGGATCAGCTCCATGAGCAGTGCAGGGCTGCTGCAGTCCAACACTCACTACTGATCACCTACAGACAGAAATTAAGCAATGCAACTCTGCAAATCTCTGTGGATCAGGATTGAGGGTAAGGGATGTGCTTGAATCCCTGTTGAAATCCAACAATCTGTACAGAGAGTGATTAATGTGATTCAATATTATATGCAAGAGGATATTGGAAAGAGGGTCAGCATCGAGCAAATGAGGGAGAGAGAAACAGAAACACAGACAAAACAAAAAGAGAAACAGAAACACAGACAAAACAAAAAGAGAAAAAGAATGTGTGAGATCCTACGCGAAGAGGGATTAATGAACGAGGAAAGCTCACCTCACTAACAGTTTAATCCCACAGGGATTAAATCTGCAAGAGGAGGAGGGTCACAACATTCAATCAACAAAATGTACCATTACACTGCTAACATGTGAAGGTGATTGTACAACTAAACAATAAAACTTGGCAACTTGGCTAGAGAAAATAACTGCTCAGTAAACATATTAAGTTACAGGACAAGCGATAGGAGTTCGATTTGTCTGTATAAATTCATTGACAGGTGGTTTCAGTTATTACAAAATGCACTTAAAAGATACAGGGGTAGTTGACATGTACATGAACGTGTTTTATTAAAACATCATGATTTAATTTAAATTGATTTAGGTTTAAATGTGTCTTTTAAAAAGGAAAGAATATATTTTAAGTACTGTGACTTGTCACCATTACTTTTAAGTTTGGTTTTTATTATTATAATTTTTATGATCTTTTGAGATTAAAACTATGAAGTCAAAGCCTTATTTTCTCTTTAAAAGAGATGTTGTTTGTAATGCCTTTCATCCACAATGAACATGAAAGTGAAAAATCTTAAAAAATTAAGAGTTGTTAGAAGGTTAAATATACACTTTATATTTTTTAATTGTTTATTTATGTAATTTATCTTTCATAACAACATTATGGGAGAAAGATTTTAATTTGGTGTTGGAGGATGGTGTGTGTGCTGGGATTCTAAGAAACGTCATGTCTGTATCTAGAGATGCTAGGGTGCAACTTATACAATTCAAAATCCTACATAGATTCTATTGGACCCCCTCTAGACCAGTGGTTCCCAACCTTTTTCCTTGGGGGCCCCCCCCCCCCATGTACATAATTAACAATCCGTGACCCCTCCCCCCATATATATATATATATATATATTAATGCTATGCGCACACACACACACACACACACACACACACACACACACACACACACACACACACACACACACACACACACACACACACACACACACACACACACACACACACAGTATATAGTAACTAAATTTAGTTTTAAGTTTTTAATGACATTTTATTACATGAATACACAGGAAATGTTCCTTTCAATTTCAAATGTTTCCTCTTAGCCTAATATTTTCATTTTTACACAACTAGTAAAATGCAGTTGTTTCTCTTTTTTTCAGGATTTTGTGTATACACATAGAATACTGAATGTTATGACGTAATGTTAAATATGCACGGTAGAATGCTGTATGTAGCCTACTTACATGCATGCATGCACAGATCCTTATTTTTTAAAAGGCTAATCATAACGTCAGCGTAAACACATAACGCTAATGTCCACCTTGGGCTTGCATGCCTTTGACTAGTGATGGAATGTCAGGTGTAATGCCAGTGACAGCCAGTCTAAAATTGCTGTGAACTTCCAGTCTGTTGCGTGACTTTGTTTTTATAGCCACAAGGGCACTGAAGGCTGTCTCAGAGAGGTAGGTGGTACTGAAAGGAAGAACGATCTTTGTAATGGCATAGTTTGCGAGTTTAGGTGCGACAACAGGTCCCCTGGCTATCCAAAGCCTTTTGAATCCATTCTCCTGGAAGTACTTTTTTTGACAGTGAATCAGTTTGTAGTTCAGCGAGCTCAACTTCACAGCCAAGACATTCCAGATCTTCAAGCCTGGATGTGAATGGATCCATAACCCACGACTCCTTGGATAATGTGTCAACATCAGCAAAGCCGGACTTTAATTCCTCCTGTAGCTAAGTCATGTGACGGCAAAACTCGGCGCGCAAAGATGCACTCACGGTACCCCCAGAATGTTGAAGCAGCAGTGGAAAGTGTTGTAAATGCCCCTGTGACATTTTTCCAGCCCTGTACTCCAGCTTGCACTTAAAAGCATCGATTGCTTCTTTGCACTCCAAGATGTTTGACTCAGAGCCCTGCAGTCTCTTGTTGGTCTCATTATAAAGAGTGA
>NW_026266563.1:0-25000 GCF_025860055.1 Xyrauchen texanus
ATTTCATGTTCCTAGTCACCCAGGTGCACTAAAATATTTTAATATAAATGGGAATATACTTATATATTAAATAGATATATTTTACTCATAAGAATTTCTAGGGGTGCCAATAATTGTGGCCAACATGTTTTGGAGAATAATATTTAATAATGAGATATTTCTCCTCTTCAAATGTTTTACTTCAATTAAAGGTTAGATTTTTGTGAATGTTTGGAATGAAAGATCAAAAGGATAAACAATGCAGATTCTTTTCACAGCCTTCTTTGCTCATATTCACCAAGGGTGCCAATATTTTTGGCCACAACTGTACACAAGAAATCATGTACTGAGATAAGAACACCATTTGAATAAAAGTTATCTGTGATGCACACTTGACTGTGACTGACGTGAAATGGCTTGGTAAAACAGAAACAGAAAATCATAGTAATTCGATGATATCAGACAATGCTGCAAATAATTGTAATACTTTTTGTTTTGTTTCCAGTATTAAATCTCAATTTACTTCTCAATAAAAACACCCTTAAAACCTTTTCTGAGATGCAAAATTGCTTAGGATAGATTTATGTTTGCAACGATAAAAACATATTGCCAAGGTATATTCAAGATACATTCTCTAAAAACAAGTTTATATCTTATTAAATAATGTTTATCCATGTTGTAGCATCTAACCTTTGGGTACATGTGACATTTACAGTCTATATTATCTCTTATAATACAGTTTCTCATACCGTTAATGTCTGGATGGTGAAATGCATATGGTAATTGTATGCAGATGAGGATATGCATAGTAAAAACAGGCGTTGTACACTCCATATATGGTTATTTTGGGGATGAGACGGGGTGGGGAATGAATCGCGTGATGTACGCACACTCTTCCACTAGTTGGGATTTATTAAGGGAACTATTCTGGTTCTGGCGTACATACAGGTTTTTTATTTATTTATTTATTTATTTTTACTGACTTTTGTGCTTATTTTTAGGCAGAAATCTAAGCAGAATTGTATACATGAGTCCCCTGGAAATTATAATAATAATAATAAAAATCCCTGATATTTGGATTATGAACTTGATCATAGAAACTGAATTCAAGCCAACAACAATATTTGGTGTTTTGACAGCGTGGTCTTACCAGAGATTTTTTCCTGTGCTTCCTTTAGTGACTGATTTTTCTCCTCTGTTATTTTTTGCAGGTCATCATTTAGATCAGTCAGCCTTCTGACTAAAACAAATGACACAAAACTGAAATTCTTGGAATGAAAGAAACTATACAATATGAAATCAAACATAAGAGGTTGGTTTATTTTGCAATGTTTATGTTGGATTTTCTGTTAGTTGTGTCCATTCCTAACTAGATATTTTTCTTACTCAAGGCAGCATTTTCAGCATTTGTCTCCTTCAGTTTATCTTGAGTGTTAGCAAGTTGCCGGTTCTTCAATTTAAGTTCTTTCTCTAGAGCTGAGAAAAAAAAAGGCAAAATAAGATCAAGTAGCATCAATCTATCATTAAAACTATGCATTAAGTGTGTATTGTGAACATAAACAATATTTTTTTAATGTGCAATAAATATGATTGACAATTCTTAGAATTTTTGCCCAGTTTTAAGTCCTCCGTGATTATATGTGAACAGAATGTCCTTTTGTAGAAAGTAGCATTTCTAGGGAAAACAGAAAACTTACACAGCCAACTCAATTACTGGTTAAAAGCACATTGGGAGTTAAAACTTACATTCAATCTTATGGTCCGATTCTTGTTGAAGCTTTTTACATTTTTGTTTCATTGCTATAGCCTCCTGCTCTAGTTGTTTTATCTTTTCCTCTGTCAATTAATAAAGAAAGAGCATATTCAGAAGATGCAACTCAAAGACTATCTGAGGACAAATTTAAATGTCTGGTAGGAAATATGCATAGTACATATAAAAATATATTTTAGCCTATTTTTAAGATTTTTTATGTTTCAATTTTATAACAAATTTCCATCAAATTGTATTGTGTAATATTTAAACATTATAACAGAATAAACAGAATAAAACATGATTTAATTTTGTGAACGATTATTTAATTCAATTTGATGGAAATTTGCTATGAAATTGAAATGCGTAAATCTTAAAAATATTTTTTAGTGTAACTAAATCTTGTGCTGAATTAATAAAATATGGCATTCAGGATTCAATGCAATACAAGTGTAAAATTACTTTCACAAAATAAACTTTCACTTTCTGTTTACTGAATTGTGACTGAATTTTAATGTTCAACTGTAAATTCTGTTCCATTAGCATCACAAAATAGAATTGTAAGAAGTTTCCAGAACACTCCCTCTGTTTTCCATTGGTTGCCCAAACAGATAGTCTCTCCCCAAACTCACACCACTAGTTGAGCCAGTGGGGATGCTCAAACAAACAGAGCAATGTTTTGAAAGGTTCACAGAGCGTATACATCTCTTTTGGGGGAGATCAAGCAACCAATGACTTAGTTAAACTAATCTCGGCATATCAAACTTGGATAGAAGAAAGTAATTTAATATCACAAAATGACACTTCACTTTTAAGCAATGCTACTTACGCAGCTGAGCTGACTGTTCACAGTTAGCCTTCAAAACTAAAATCTCATTTTCCTTCTTCCCTATTTCCACCTTTAGACCTGAAAAAATTTGGATAAAAATTTATGTGTAAAAAAAATCATTTTTGTAATTTTAATCCACTGAAGAATCAGTATTCTTCAGATTGTTCAGACACACAATATTAAAGGGATAGTTCACCCCAAAATGAAAATTCTCCCATCATTTACTCTAATGCCATCCCAGACCTGTATGACTTTCTTTCTTTCTTTTAGAAAATATTTCAGATCTGTTGGGCCTTACAATGCAAGTAAATGGCGATCAGACCTTTGTAGCTCCACAAATCACATAAAGGTATTATATAAGTAATCCATTCGACTCCTGTGGTTAAATCCATATATTCAGAAGCGATATGATGGGTGCGGTTGAGAAACAGATAAATATTTAAGTCCTTTTTTACTCTAAATCTCCATTTTCACTTTCAGATGTAAAAGTGAAACTAAACAGGCACCACATGTGACTTTCAGATGTAAAAGTGAAAGTGAAGATTTAAGGGGCAGTCACGCTAGGCTTTGAGCACGCAAATGTTTTTTCATAGAACCAGGACCAGGATATGATGTTACACGGGAGGACTTATGGTGTAAGTAAATAATATATCACAACAAACAAATAATATTATATTAAATATGAGAAAAAATCTACTCACTTTCCTGCAAGTAGCATTGTACATAAAACATGTGGCATTAAAATACGTATTCTTTGTATTGAGCCAAGGGGTCAGTGTGTGACGTGTGTGAAGAATCTTTTATAGGTCATGCGTCCTCTAGTCATACAAATTCACGATTCACAGTTCACCAAGGTTGAACTTTGGTTCACCACGTCCTATGAAATTTCTTTGCACAAGCTTACATTTCCAGTCTCCCACGTTCAGATGCGTTTGAATGTAAGTGTGACAGCCCCTTTAGAGTAAAGGACTTACATTTTTATCTGTTTTTCACCAACACCTATTATATCACTTCTAAAGATATGGATTTAACCACTGGAGTTATAAGGATTATTTTTATGTTTCTTTTAAGTAATTTTTGGAGCTACAAAGGTCTGTCATCATTCACTTGCATTGTAAGGACCAATAGAGCTGAAATATTCTTCTAAATATCTTTGTTTGAGTTCTGCAGAAGAAAAACTTCATACACATCTGGGATGGTATGAGGGTGAATAAATGATGAGAGATTTTTCATTTTTGGGTGAACTATCCCTTTCATAAATGTAAGATTGACACACCATTGATTTCTAAAGTGTATTCCTCTTGCATTTTCGCTTGTGCTTTTTTTAGTCTGGTCATTGATTCCTTTATAGAGATCATCTTCAAGGCTGTACAAATTCACAAGAAAAAGAGATAACAGATTAGATAACACACAACTAACTTTCTGTGTCAGTAAGCCTTGATCAATTCTTTTCAGTACTTTCGTGTCTGCAGGTTCATCGAATGGTCAAATAGAAACTCACTCAGTTCAAGTCCAACTTCTCCAGAGTTTTCCAACTCAGTCAATAAAGGATTCAATTTTGCTTCCAGTACTAAAAGAAGAGAAGAATGTCATCAAGTGTGAACCAATGGATAAGATGTTTGTGTAAAGGAGGATACTAAGAGAGTACATATGGATAAGTTTAAACTCACTGAGAATCTTTGCTAAATTCTTATCAGTTGGATCATCTTGTAGATTCCATATCTCAGTTAGCAATTTCAAAACGTCCAGAGCTGTAACAAATCAAAGTGAAGGTGAGCAATTGTCTCTCTTCACAATAATACAGAAGAAGAAAAATGGTTTCAGCAAAATGGTGCTGCACTCACTTTTAGCTGAAACTGATCCCCCGGCTTTCAATTTCTGCTTTGCCTCCTCCAGTTCTTGTTTCTTTTTTTCTAGTTCTTTCCTTAGTTCTGCAAAGCAGATAAACAGGAACGACAAAAGCATACAAAAATGTTTACTACTTGATCATTGTTTACAACTTGCATTGTTTCCTCCCTTGGATTAAACTCTTTTGTATGTATTATTCTCAGTTGTAAGAGACTTCATCATCAATAAAATAAAAAGCAAATATGTGGATGTATATCACTAACATTTTTTATTACGATAAAAGAGATATTATGAACTCCATACAGCCAACTGTTGGTGGGGGACTGAAAATTAAATTTCGGAATAACGTTTTCTTTTCTTTTTGAGATATTTTCTTTTTGTTGCATTCACAAAAATAAGAATTATGGAAAGACTTACCCCAGCATTTCCCCTGCAGCTTTATGTGCCATTTTCAATATGTGGTTTGCTCAAAATTTGATTTAAGTCAAATGTCACATCACATGATAATATCAGCTCCAGTATACAACCCAATTACAAATCACCCACTATGGTACTCTCAGAAAAAGTCACGACTCAGTGTCAGAATTAATAGACATACACCTTCGCTATTTGGTTCTCCTGTTGTAATTTGCCTGTCCAGGGCCTCCACTTCATCAATTAAACTTTTAATGATAAAAACTGGAGAGATAAAAAAAACACATTAGAAAGAGAGAATAAAAAAATAAAAAGTGAAAAACTTACCAGGTTTAATACAAGATTATTAGAGAGAAATATGTTTTTCATTATATTTTCATGGTGTTAATTATATTGATTTCTATTTTCTGTAAAGCTGCTTTGAATGTTGTGTTGCAAAAATGGCTTGACTTGATTTTGATTTTGATTAATGTTGTCATTAATTCAGTTACAAACCAACGTCTCACTCACCGTTCTGAAGGATGGTACTGCTCAGTTTAGAAACTGTATTGTTATATTCAGCTTTCATGTCTGTAACACACAGCCAGCAAATATCCTGTTTACACAGGCGTCCTGATGTTATGAGTAAAGACTGTTATGAGGAGAATAATCTCCTTTTAATAACTTACTATCATATTTCTGCTGAAGTTCAGAGCATTTTGCAGTTTCTGTGAGATCTTTCTTCAACTCTAAAGAGTAAAACAGAGGGGCATACAATTACAGATAGGATATTGTTCTTTAGAGTGATGACTTAAAATGCTCCTAATTGCTGAAGTTCACATATTGTATAACTGTATGTTTTTTTTACTTTTGTTCTCGTCCCGAATTCTGGCATTTTCCTCCTCCTTCTTCATGAGGTTGTCATGAAGTTCTAGAAAGAACATCTGCATTTTAGTTTTATTCAGCATTTTAGATGGATGGATGCATCAGATAGATGAATGAATGAATGAATTAGATGGATGGGTGGGAGGGAGGATGGATCATATGGATGGATGGTGTGGTGGGAGGATGGATGAACTAATTGAACAGAAGGATGGACAGATGAATGAATGGATCAGATAGATGGATGGATGGATGGATGGATAGATGGATGTGGAGGATGGGTGAATGGATGGATAAGATGAATAGGAGGGAGGGATGGATGGATGGATGGATCAGATGAATAGATGGATGGATGGTTTTATTAGATGGATGGGTGGGAGGATGGTTGGATGGATGGATAAGATGGATGGAAGGAAAAGATGTATGGGTGGGAAGATGGATGGATGGATGGATTGATTGGTGGGAGGATGGATGGATGGATCAGATGAATGGATGAATGAATGGATCAGGCATGGATGATGAATGGGATGGATGATGGATGGATGGATGGATGATAAATGGATGGGGAGGATAGGTAACTGGATGGGTGGATGGATGATTAGATGGATGGATGGATCAAATGTTTGGATAGATGAATGAATGGATTAGATGGATGGATGGATAGGTGGGAGGATGGACTGATGGGTGGGAGGATGAATAAATGGATGGATGGATCAGATGAATGGATTGATGAATGAAAGGATGGATGGATGGATGGATTTATTAGATCGATGGGTGGGAGAATTGATGGAAGGATGGACCACATGGATAGATGATGAATGATTTGATTGGATGGATGGATGTATAAGTTGGATAGGTGGGAGGATTGATAAATGGATGGATGAATGAATGGATGGATGAATGAGATGGATGGTTGGGAGGATGGATGGGTGATGGATCAGATGGATGGATGGATGAATATATGGATGGATGGATGGATGGGTGGGTGGATGGATTGATTGTGATTGATTGATTACATGTATGGATGGATGTATGGATCAAATTAATGGATAGATGAGTTGGATGGATCAGATGAATGGATGGATGGATGATAGATAGGAGCATGAATAGATGGATCACCTGGATGGATGATGAATTAATGGATCACATGGATGGATGGATCAGATGAATGGATGAATAAGAAGGATGGGTGGGAGAATGTATGCATCAGATAGATGAATGGATCGATGGATGGAAAAGATGGATGGGTGGGAGGATTTATGTATGGATGGATGGATCAGATGGATGGATGCATGAATGAATGGATGGATGGCTGGATCAGATAGATGGATTATATGGATGGATCATATGGATGATAGATGAATGAATGGATCAGATTGATGGATGAATGGACAGATGGATGGATGAGATGGCTGGGTGGGAGGATGGGTTGATGGATGGATGTACGAGTGAATGGATGAATGAGTGGATGGCCGAATGGCTGGATCATATGGATGGATGAGTGGATGGCCAAATGGATGGATCATATGGATGGATGGATGGATGGGTGGATCATATGGATGGATCAGATTGATGGATGGATCAGAGGGATGATCAATGGATGGATAAGATGGATAGATCAGATGGATAAGTGGGATGATGGATGGGTGGGAGGATGGATGAGTGGATGGATGAATGGTGGATCATATGGATGGATGGTTGGATCATATGGATGGTTCAGATTGATGGATGGATGAATGGTGAATCATATGGATGGATGGTTGGATCATATGGATGGTTCAGATTGATGGATGGATGAATGGAGAGATGGATCAGATAGATGGATGGATGGATGAATGAATGAATGATAGATAGATAGATAGATAGATGGATCAAATGCATGAATGGATGGAATGAAACTCACGAGCTATTCTGGCATTTACAAGTGCTTCGTTTTCTTGGATTTGCTGTTTCATGACTCTAATCTCATCTATGAGATTGTTAATCTTCATAACTATGGGGACATCAGATTAGAGTGTTATACAACAATGATGTAAAGTTCTGAGTCAGTGACAGAGAAATCCACAAATGCATGTTTTATCCTGTCATATTAATCATTTTAAGCAACCAGACATCATCCTCAGTTTTCTGACTTGGTCAATTTATTTAAATATTTCAGAACTTCTCTGCTCACTTTGTGATGCTATTTTGGCATCCTTATCATTTAGTTCTTTAGTTGCATCATTTAATCCCTGATTACTTTTTTTTAGTTGTTCTTCAAGATCTGTGACAGAGAAAAAAATGCATTGCTTAAATGAATAATCCAGGATGAGGTACAAAAAACATTGACTATATGACTTAAAACACCCTGGAGACTGAAAATGTTTCTAAATAATTACAGTAGACAATTTCTCTCAGGTGCTGATGTAATAGATAAGACAAATGTGTGTGGAACCTTCAATGTTCTGTTTTGCAGTCTCTTGAACTTTGTCTATTTGCATTTTCAGCGTTGACACTTCTTTCTTGAGAACAGCAATCTCTGTCTCTGCAGTTAAAGCAATTTTTGAACAGTTTAGATTTCCATTGTATTGCTGTTTCGTGCTCATTAGTTATACTGTAACTATTTTAAAGTGCACTCATAAATGTTTTCCCTCATTAAAATGGTTTTCCCCCTAAAGAAATGAATATTACTTTTGAAAATTATGTTTACAATTGAGAATCCAGTTATTTCAGGTTCTGCTCATGTTTCATGAATGAGGCATTAAAACCTAAAAGATGATTGTAGAAAATATTTTCACTCACGAAGTTGACTGACGTCACTGGTTGCTGCTGCCAGCTCTTTGTTTTTTTCACGCAACATATCCTCCTTGTTGCTTAGTTTCTTTTGAAGCTCTGTTAGAAATCAGTGTTATTATGGCAAAGATCCAACGCGAATGGTTACAATCTCTTCACTTGTAACACTTGTATTTATTAGATAAAACGAATATTAAGAAATGTTTGGCCACTGTTTTAAGCTCTTAAAGGTAATTTACACCAACCAATTTTCTGCATCTCAGCCTGGTTGTACACAGTTTTCAGCATTTGCCTTATCCAGGTTACATCAGATTGGAGGGCCATGATTTTTAGCACTGAGAAAAGAGGACAACATGAAACAGACAATGTAAAAAAATTATTTATAAATAAATAAAAAACTTTGTGTAGCACCTCTCATTAGTCAAATACTGCTCAAAGTGACTGATATTATAGATATCAAAATGCACTTTTAGAGATATTGAAAAATATCAGATCCATCAAAGCCAATGACTGTGGCTAAATAATTTCTCTTGTTCTGCCTATATTAAAAATAAATAAATATGTGAACAAATGATTTATTTATTTAGGTAGTGTTGTTCTTGTATTGTGTTTTACAGGAATGCAAACTCATGAGAGGTGAAAAAGGTGAGAAAGTCATAGCAGGTATTCTAGATATATATTTTTAGTAGTTTTTTTTATTGTTGTTTTTAAAGCTACGTTTTTGTTGCATTTAAAGCTTTTAAAGTGTTTAAGCTTAAAGTAACCATTTCAAATAACTTTAATAACCAAAATTTTAGGGAAACAAGATTTAAAAAAAGGTGACTTTAGCTTAAAGGTGGTTTGCATCACTGGTTTTAAATTGCTATTTATAAGGAGTAAAAATTGTATGGTATGAAGGTGAATACAACAGTAGAAAATATCAACCTTGTGACCCAAAAATACCATATTTCTCCACTTACTCGATTTTGCAGGATTATTGTCATTTAATTTTGTAATCAAGTCCAGCAAATTCTTCTGCAGATCTGGAAAAAAAACAAAAACACAATCAGAAGTAGGTTTATCATCAGTGTAGAAAGTGAATTGAAATCTTACTGTACCGTCTTTGTCCCCATTTTTATAACTAAATGCTGCATGTCTCATGTAATAAATACTCACCCATGATTTGATCTAGATTATTAGGATCCTCACTCTGTAGCTTCCAAATTTTCTCCATCTGTGATATTACCTGTAAAGCTGACAAGCAAGTACAAAGACTTAGGCTTAGTTGTGGGTTAATAGACCTTACGGCATAGTTATTAAAACTAAGCAAGTACATTTTTAGTCATACTTTTTTCAGAGTTAGCGTCACTTTTTTTAAGCTCCTCCTTTTTATCTTTCAGGTCCTTGAGTTTGTCATCCAGTGCTTGCTTCAAATCTACTATAAATGCATGAAAATAATATAGTTCATAATATAATTCATGAAAACCAAAAGAAAACTTTAACTCGTTTTGTTATCCAAAGACCTCTGTTGATGCTGATTACTGGTCACATTGTGTAAATTAAAAAAAGCTCAGAAAAACTCACAGTCATTATTAGATGATGATGCTTTAATTTGTTTCATTATTTTGTCTATTTCAATGCCCAGCACAATAATCTGGAGAACTGTGAAAAAAAAGTTGACATGTAGAATAAAGTATATCAATTTGTGCTGAAAAAAATAAAATAATAAAAAAATAATATAAATAAAAATAGAAAAAAATATATATAAAAATATATATATATATATATATATATATTAGATACATGCAGTTCAATTCACCATTCCTTGAGCTTGAACCTGACAGTTCATTTATTTGTTTCTGCAGTTCAGCTTCTGTTTCTGCAAAACAAACAAACCAACAAACAATTTATTTTACAGATGTATCTGCCCATAATATATAATAACTCCATTCAAATCTCTCCTGATGCATTCAGGCCACATAAACAAAATATTCTTATGGCTGCTGCAATTCACTTGATCAGGTTCAGCTTGAAAATAAGTAGAGCAAAATTTCTCACGTATATAGGTGTTCATCATGTCTTCACATTCTTCTTTTCGGTCAGCTAGTTGTATGCGTAAATCTGGGTGTAGAAAAGAGTACAGATCATGCAGAAGCTCCACTATAAATAAGATGCTTAATCTGGTTTTCACTAACTTCTCAGATCCTTCTACAGATTTGTGTGAATGTTTTTTTAAGATTTTTTACTGATAAAGTTGCTCTTATAAGATCTAGCATCTCACCATCAGAGAGTGCTGTAGTTGAATTTAAAACCACATTGTTTTAGTTGCTTTGAGCCAGTGTCTCTGGTACATTTTAAATACATTATTTTACACTTAAAAAAGACAACTTGCAATATTCTCCCTTCGCAACTTTTTAAAGAGGTTGTGGACACTACTTGTCCTAGTATTTTATCTATTATAAATAGTAGTCTCGCATGCTGTTGTTCCTGTAGTTTTTAACCATGCAGTTGTTGAGCCTGTTTGGATCCACAGAATTTTATGAATTTCAGGCCCATTGCAAAATTACCTTTTATAAATACAATCTTAGAGAAAGTAGTTAACATTCAGCTAGTTTCTTTTCTGACTAAACAAAATATATGACATATTGATCCATTTCAGTCTGGTTTCAGGGATAAACACAGAACAAAGATGGCTCTTTTAAGGGTTACAAATAATATCTTGTTAAGTTCTGATTCAGGAAAATGTGTGGCACTAATGTTATTGGATTTGAGTGCTGCCTTTGACACAGTTGTATTAGGGCTTGACCCTTAAGTGGTTTTCTTCATACTTGCAGGATAGAACTTGTTTGGTCAGGATTGGAAACTGTTCTTCATCATCTGTCACTATTTCTTGTGGGGTTCCACAAGGTTCAATCTTTGGTCCGATTATATTCTTATCATATATATATGTACAGTTGAAGGCTGATGACCTACAACTACCTACCCTTAAAGCATGATAAGTATTCTTCTATTACTCTTATTTATAATTGTTTGGCTGAGGTCAGAGTTTAGTTGGTGAATACGTTTTTCCAATTAAATGAAGATAAGGAAGAGTTTATTGTTTTTGGTCAAAATCAAATTGCTAAGAATACAACAGACAGCTTTGGTTAACTGTCTGGTAACATGCACTCTCATTTGAAGAATCTAGGAGTTATTTTTGACTCTGAGCTTTGATTTTATCATCAGGTAAATGCTGTTGTGAAAACCATTTTTCTCAGTTAAGATGCATTTCTAGGCTAAAATCTATCCTCTCTGTCAAAGGTTTGGAAAAAGTTATGCATGCTTTTATTTCCACCCGTTTGGACTATTATATTTAGGCATTAGTCAATCCTCGGTTTCTTGCCTCCAGCTTGTGCAGAATGCCACAGCAAAGCTTTTAACTAATACCAGGAAGAGTGACCATATAACACCTGATTTGGCAGCTATTCACTGCTTTCCAGTTAAGTTTCGGATCCAATATAAGGTGTTAATGTTTGTTTTAAAAGCCATACATGGATTGGCAACACTATATGAAACTCAAGTTTCCTTCATCAATCCCAAAGATTCTTGTGCTCTACTGACCAGTTGTGTCTTTCAGTTCCACGGTCCCGCTTGAAGTGCAAAGGCGATCATGCTTTTTCAGTGGCAGCCCCTAGACTATGGAATGATCTGCCTATAAAGTCAGCATCATATATTGATGCTTTCTAAACTGGCCTAAAGACTTATTTATTTGCTTTGGCCTTTGAATACGTTTTATCTTTGCAAGTGGTATTTATTATTGTGTAAGAGGCAAATTTGTATCTTTGAAATTGCTTTTATTTCCCAAGTTTTTATTCGAATTAAGTATGTCTTTATATAAGTATTTTAGTCGTCATGGTATGTATTGTGTTTGATATTTAAATGGAAATCTCTGCACAGCACTTTGGTCAATTATTGTGGTTTTGAAAGTGCTCTATAAGCACTTAAGTTGAGTTGAGTTGAGTTGAGAAAGAAATGCTTCCTGTATGTTTTAGTTGGGTGGACAGGGCAAATGTCAACTGCCATGACTTACTGCAGTTACTGAGATAATGTTTGCCCTGTTTTTATATAGCTTTTTATAGCAAACATTACAGGAAATCTTACATTAAATGTTTTTTATATATATATATATATTTTTTACCTTTTATAATATAATTATAGGAATCTTTATTTTAGATCAATGCTACTAAGAACAGTGCAAAATACATGATTTGTCATTGACCTTTATAGCAGAAAAAGCCAGTAGGCTAATGTTTTGAAACGTATATAATACACCTCATAAGCACATTGGTAATACTCAATTTGTTTAATGGTGACTTATCAGAAAATGTAAAGTGCCTATAGGTATCTAATTTTATCAGCATGGACATTTGCTATAGTTGGGAGCCATTTATGAAGATTTGTTTCTCTTACATCTGTTGTTTGCCTGCAGATAAGCACTCCTTTCCTGCTCCTTTTCAAGCTTTTTCTGGAGATCTGAGAAAGTATTACCCAAAATCACATAAACGTCATATTTTTACTCAAGCTTCTCATTAAAGCCTGGTTAAAAAAGTTATTATAAACACACACGCACACACACACACACACACACACACACACACACACACAAAACAACTGTAATTAAAAACCATACTCACCGTTTTTTTGAAATTCAAGCGCTTTAATTTGTGCATTTGCAGTAGTTAATGCCTCTATAAATTCAAACTGGAGTCTAAGAATTCTAGAAACTAAAAGTACAAAAAAATTATAATAAAACTACAGTACTGAAGATGCAAAAATAGCCTTGTTTTTGTTTAGTTTGTTTTAGATTAGTAACAATAATTAATTAGATATTATGTATGTTAAAAGCAAGAAACTTACTCAGCTCATCTTTTCCCTTCAATTTCTCAATTTTGGACATTATTTCCTTCCTTTTCATATCATATTCTTTTGTCTGTACTGCAATACCAATCAGTGACAAGATGAAGGATTCATACATATTTAAAAAACAAAATTAGAATTATTAATAAGAAAATTGTAGACTTATTCCCATACCATCAAGTTGGACAAGTGTTTGTTTAAGAGCTGATAATATTGCGTTCAGGTCCATTATTTCTTTCTCTGTTGCTGCGATTAGATTATCTGTGAATTCAAAACAGGAAGTGAAAAGGCTATGCTGCAGTTATCGGGTGCCTCTTATCTGTCACATAATTAGTGTAATAGATGGATGCTATTCAGAGTGGAGTGGAAAAAAATGACGAGATGATGAGAATAGTGATAAACTTAAACATACCAATTTTGTCTATGCCTACTCTTGCCTGTTCCCTCTCCTCTTTTAGATCTGATAGGACAATAATTTTGAGCTCAAGTTTGGATGTAGTTCCTGTCAAACATAGATATCATATTTGTATCACTGATAAGTGAAAAAGAGAAAATGATAACACACATATGACATTATCCCAACTTTACAGCTACATAGGGGGACTGTGTTTCAGTCTCCTGGTCTAAATATGGCCCCTAGTGTTAAGATATTTTTTGTGAACATAAAAGAATAAACACTCACCCTCAATCTGTACTTGTATATTATATTTTTCAGATTCACGTGCCAATAGTTCCATTGCTTTAATTTGCAATACTACAATCTGTAACACTAAAAAAAATAACAAACATTATTTTATTGCGCAATGACTTCGACTATACCAAATCATATTGCAATGGCACAATTATCCTCAATCAGAAAATGTCTTTCTCATGCAGATCTAAAAGCTGCACTGCTCTCATTCACATCAAACTCACCCTCATTTAATATGCCACCTTGGTCCCCTGTATGTTTTATCTTGACTTCAAGGTAGTTCTTTAAATCTGTAGAATAGATACAAATAAACAGGCAAGATGTGTAAAACTTACTGTATGCTGTAACATGGTAGCATTATTAATTACTGTATATTCATTGATGAACACAGTTGGGACAGAGAGCCGGAGGAACTGCCACCATCCGACGAGGAGGGGAGGAGTGGTTCCGTCCGCCAGGGGTCAAAGGTCTCGCTGCCGTCTGCCCGGGGTCAGACGGCCGGGGGAAAAGCAAGTGACAGCATGTCCAGTGGCACCCTGGCCTGAATCGTGTGGGAGAGGAGTGTGACAAGGTGGAGGGCATGGCCTGAGTCGTGAGGGTGCAGGGGCGGCACTGAATCAGATGATCGGCGTGAGAGCGAGATTAAAGGGTGCCAGACACGCCAGTTGGGGAGAGAGAGAGAGACGCAGGCGGCCGTGCTGCTTTATCTTGACTGTTCAGCCATTTCCAGACTCCTCCTTGCCCATCATTTAACTGCTACAATCATATAAATCAAAATGGGAAAATCTTTGCAAGCCTTTGTCATATACATACCAGTTAGAGGGGATTCTGCTCCCTTGTTGCTTTCCAAAGCCTGAGCTATCTCTGATCCTACATAAAAAAAAAGAACAATTAATGTAAAGTGACAAAATTCTGCTATTATTTAGTCACCCTCATGTGATTCCAAACCTGAATGACTTTATTTTGGTAAAGATCATACATGAGGGTGAGTAAACAATGACATAATTTAAATGTTTGGGTTTACACAAAAAAGTAAGCAATTTTATCACACTAAAATCACATTAACACACACATTGTTTATGTATTGACATATGGCTATACTTTTGAAACAGCGATTATTTTAAAGTTTACGAATCGGCCCCATTCACTTCCATTGTACACTGTAAAAAAACATTTTTTTGCAGAGAAAATACTGAATAATTTTACATACATTCCCCAGTGAGTATTTCTGTAACTGCTGATCTCATGGGATCACACACAACAATTTCTATAATTTATTCTGAATGGTGCCAAAACCAAAAAACCTAAAGTGAGGGGCAGTTCTGTGGATGGAAATGCTTTGTTGATCAACAGAGGTTCAACAGAAAATGGCCAGACTGTTTGAAACTGACAAAATCTATAGTAACTCATATAACCACTCTGTACAATTGTGGTGAGAAGAACAGCATCCCAGAATGCTATTCTGAGATGGGGTTTGGCACCGTTTTGGTGGCACAAGGGGGACCTATTCAATATTAGGCAGGTGGTTTTAATATTGTGGCTGATCCGTGTATACTATATATATATATATATATATATATATATATATATATATATATATATATATAAATAAACACTTGACAGCATGAAATGCTGAAAATGAACCACATTATACAGTTTCTGGTCTCTTCTCTTGGCCAACATCCACTTCATACACTTGAGTAACTTGAGAAACAACAAAAGTTAAAGGATTCACAGGTTGGACAGTGCAAATTCACTGGCTTTTTACCAGCATGACAGTTTGCATGGGATTATAACCAGGGCATTTTATAGAAGGTAAAATTGTGTACGGGATCATCTTTATTGGCGTGTGAACGTGCAGTCCGTAAAAGTTACTGGCATTTGGACAGGATTAAAAACAGGGAGAAGCCCTGGTAAATATTGCCTTTTACCATGCCCCCATATAAAGCTAAATTCCAGCATATATGATCCTCACAGGAACAACAGAATATAAAGCGTCCATCCTCGTTAGCCTTTACGTGAACGTCCGTGGACATTTCGAGAAATATAATTGTTTTAGTGAATAATTTACCAAAGCAAATAATTGCTAAATAAAAAGGCAAGTTGGTTTTGTCGTTTTCCATTTTTTGTTTTCTACACTTACTGATATGGAATGAATGAAAGATACACAGATTCATTTGGCACCCTGTGTGGTCCGTGTACTTTTGCTTCCATTCCTTTTTCTTTATTTAACCCCCCAATTATAATTTTTTTGATAGGCCTATGCACATGTGAGCAGCACTGAAATGCCCCTTTCATCTAATTGGTCATCTTGCCCCATCATCTGTAGCCTACTGTCTTAATGCCATCATTAGATTTGGGATCGCTCTGCAAATTTGTCTCAACTATGCATGCCATATGTCTTAGAATCTTGCTGCTTGGCACATCATGGTGTTGTTGTGAGGTGTTGCCTCTAATGGAGAGATCACAAGCCACATCACTTGGCCATATCCTGACTGGGAGTTGGTCTATTATATTTTATTTTTATTTTTAATAACATTGTATGATTTTGTAGTGACTGAAGTGGCGCACCCATTAATAAATGTAATTTTAAAAAGTTGTGTCACTGTAGTTAACACAATTTAACTTATTTTTGACATTTAATAATATATTTACTAAATGTTCATCCAGGCTGAGGAAATAATGTCAGCAGCACACTCTATCAGCAATCTACGGCTTGCAGAAATTAACATTGCACTTATGGAGATAGGGTGAATAGACATCCCAATAACAGGGACAGTCCTGATTTTACACACCGTGTCTTAGCTATTAGAATTTTAAGTCCAATCCATTTTCAACATTAAGTTAGCATTTGCTTTTATCCAAAGCAACGGAACTCTTTTTTTTACATTACATTTATCAATGGGACACGAATACACAGGTACTACAAAATCACACAATGTTATTAAAAATAAACCAACAAATAGACCAACAAATCATTTTTGGGTTTAAAAAGTAAGGCACCCTGTGCTGCCATGCATTTATCGCTTTTTTTTTTTCGTCATTTTTTTACAGTGTGCCTTATTGTAACCCAGATATTTTCTTTTTTTTCTTTTAAAGAAAAGTAGTTTTTTTTTTGTTGTGGTAATCAATATTATGCCATAAATGCTTTTGATTGAGCTTATCTTGTATTGAACCTGGAATATTCCTTTAAGAGGAGTGAGGCAGTATGCTGGGCAGAAGTGTTACAGAATGAAACTACTGTACATGACCTGTTTACTGATGCTCTGGTCAAGAATTGAGCAATTAAAAATTCTATGTCATTGTGGTATTGCTCCATGTTTATCACTAACCTGCACGCTCGAAAAGGTCAGCATTTCTTTTAAATTGTGTCTTCATTTCCTCTAGATCTTTTTCTGCATCCTGTTGGTGCTTTTCCAGTTCTGTTGAATTTTAAATTGCAAATAATAAATATACACTGAATATTTACAGAATGATTTCAAGTTAATAAGCAGAGAGTTGGAACACACTTGTGATCTTTGTGCCGTCTTTCTCAGTGTATGCTTTAACTTCCAGCTCCTGTAGGTCAATGATCTTCTGAAAAATGTCTAACACTGCATGGGTGGAACACAACAGTAAATCACACAAGTGTTTGATAGAAAGTGTCAACCATTGGAAATATGAAAAATCAGTTTGAATCAGCATGGATTCTGTCTGTTTGCAAATACTTAATAATACTTTACAAAAAAGACCAGACTTGGCAGATGACAGATGTACATATGTACATAAAGCCTACATCAACAACAAAATGGTTTTTATTAACTAAATCTACAATGGCTCCAAAAAGAATTTGGATACTTAAGCCACACACTTAAAAACGTATGAATGTCATAATATTAGATAACAAATATCAAAGCAAGTGGTATCTGCAAACAAATAATGCTAGAACTTTTTTCAGAAGATTTACTTTTAACCAACTGGTCTCAATGTCATTTTACTTATAAAGTTAGTTACTGTCTAGTTAACCTTGGTGTGCTAGCAGAGTAACCACATGTGTAGTTCATCAGAATGTAGAATGTTCCATTAAGTGTCCAAATAAATTTTGTCTTAATTTTGAACATGTTGTTTTATCATTTAAAACCCAAAATATTTTTGTGAAATGTTTGCTTAAAAAAAGGATGCTGTCTTTCTTTTTGATATGTTATCTAATAAAATGATATATGTACATTTTTTAAGTGTGGCTCAAGTGTCCAAATGTTTTTGGAGCCATTGTATTTCTGTGTGAATTTGCATGTCCATTAATGTAATTTTCCACATACCATCCTTGGCTGGACTAGTGGATGTTCCAAGTTGTTTAAATAGATCATCCAGCTGGTTTTTAAAGTCTGTAAAGATTGTGATGAATATGAGTCCATGGCATAAACCACATGACGGAATTTCAGAGTTAATCTTTCAGATCACTTTAAGATTTGACTCACCATCAATATTATCCTTTGCTAATTTATAAGTATTGTTGCATTTAATCTTGATCTTATTAAGATCATTCTGGAGGCCTAGAAAAGAAGGTAGATCTCATCATTGCTGCTAAACATGATTCAATAAAAATCTTCATAAGATAAGAATAAACTTTTCTAGTCTAAGTATCTACTACTGATAGTTGAAATTACTTGATAGCGTTTTCATGCAAGTATCTAATTTGAGTCTTAGTTGGTTGTCAAAAATAGACTCTTTTTGGTATTTGTTGGTGCAGGCTCTTGTTCTTATAGCTATACAGCTCAATAAAACAATAGATAAATCCCTGTTTCCTAATTAAGATCTATATTGGTCCTAATTTGCAGCTACAAAGAATAAAAAAACATCTTATATATCTATTATCTTTACACTGCCCTGGTCAGTGTGGTTTGGCCCTAATTATGAAAAATAAATAACAAATATATTACTATAATAATTACTATATTCCACATACCTTTACAGTCCTTAGTTGTTGACGGAAAGATAATAAAAAAGGTGAAAATGTGTCAACATGTCACATGAGTACATTTGATTAATACATGTCAAATTAATCTTCAAGCTTCCAAAAAAGCCCTACCTCTCCAGCTCTTCTTTTTCTTGATAAAAGATTCCGGAATGCCTAAAATATGTGGGTGGAATAAAACACTTAAGACTAAAATTATAGTGGCGTTGTTCATACAATAAGCAAAATATAAAAAGTAATTGTTTATTTATTCAAGTATAGACAATATTTGAAACTTTTATCTGGAAAAGAGCATGTCTGCATGTTGTATATAGAACCCACCGCAAAGGGAGCATCATTTTCTTTACTCAAAACTGAGACTGCATCCACAGGACCTAAATCACAATCAAAATATCAAACCAATCTCCTGGTTTGTAATCATTCTTAATATTATCAGATAGAGAGAGAAAGAAACAAAAGCCACATTCTTACCACATTTAACCTGTGTGAACAGGTAGATTGACACAAAGAAAGAGCAAAGCAGAAGATTCTCTATCCACCCCATCACTGTGTGACAGCAAACAAAGAGTAACAGTGCAATGCCTGACCTTTCTGCCTTTTATATGAAGATCACACAGTTATTGCATAATTCTCAAATTCACTGGGCAATTTTACAGTTCACACATCTCTCAAGTGTGTTCTAATAACTAATGTTATGATCTAATATATTGTAGACCATGGGAACAGAAGCCAATTACTGTTCCAGTCAAGATTTATTTTCAAGATCTAAAATCAGATTTCTCTAAACAGAAATAGTTCACAAAAAATGAAAATTGTCTCATCATTTACTCACCCTCATGCCATCCTAGATGTGTATGACTTTCTTTCTTCTGCAGAACACAAACAAAGATTTTTAAAAGAATATCTCAGCTCTGTGGGTCCATACAATGTAAGTGATTGGTGGCCAGAACTTTGAAGCTCCAAAAATCTTATAAGGGCAGCATAAAAGTAATCCATACAACTCCACTGGTTAAGTCTATGTCTTCAGAAGCGATGTAAATCAATATTTAAGTCATTTTTTTACTATAAATCTCCATTTTCATTTGAAAGGATTCATATCTAGGATTCAAGTGGAGGTTTATAATTAAAAAGGATTTAAATATTGATCTGTTTCTCACCCAAAGTTATTGCATCACTTCAGAAGACATAAATTAAACCACACAAGTCATATGGATTACTTTTTTGCTGCATTTATGTGATTTATAGAGCTTTAAAGGTCTGGCAACCATTCACTTGAATTGAAAGGACCAAAGTCATACTCATATGGGTATGAATGTCATGATTAAATGATGAAAGAAATTTCATTTTTGAGTGAACATTCCCTTTAATGACCGGTGTGTGGTTGTTCATCCAGTGTAAATATATGTGTGGTGTACATTTTCGGTTAAAATGCATTGGTTTTTCTACATGTAGCGTTTCCTACACCAAAAGCAGAGATTTCAAAAACTTTCTCCATAACCGCATACTATGGAAAACGGTGACATTAAGAAACACATTTTTTATTTTTTTTGTGTGGACGGGGCCTCGGTCATCCACCTAGAACTACAAACAATCAGGTTGTAATAATCGAATCATTGTTTTTGTCATTCATTTTGTATTTTATTTATTGTTTCATTTACCTCAGGTACAGGACAAAAAAGTTTATTTATTACAGAGACAGATTATCTATCAAGATGAATTATTCCAGTGATGATAATTCATGGGTGGTCCCTTGTGGAGCTTGAACCTAAAACCTTTCAGCCCACATCTTTAACTGCTACACCACAGCTATTTATTTTTCGCAATCTCCTGATGGATAGTCTAATATTGATGAATTTAATCTGAAACAGCTTCCATTTCCAACTTTAACCCTTGGCCATTTTAGAACAAATCTAAAGTATTAGCAAAGCACCTTTTAAGCACCAAAAATGACGTTCGTTGCAAAAAATTATTGCCCAAGAGGAAACTGTGTATAAGGCACACCCAACCATGAGCTTAGTGATAACATGGTGGTTTTGTATGTGCAAATGTCAATGATGTGGCCATTTTTAATTGAACTGCAAATTCATCAACAGTTAAAAGAAAATGTGTTTCCAAAAATGGAAGAAAACCGAAAAGCACAACTTTGGCTCAAAGTGGCCAATATCTCAAAATGTTGCAATCAGAAAAAATATGACTACGAAATTTGACTTTATTTGGTACCAAAGGTTTTATTACTGTTTTTTTGGTTTAGTTTTGATTTTCTTCCCTTTTCTCCCCAATTTGGAATACCAAATTCCCAATGCGCTCTAAGTCCTCGTGGTGGTGTAGTGACCTCAATCTGGTTTTCGGGGGATGAATCTCAGTTGTCTCTGCATCCTAGACTGTCAATCTTATCACAAGGCTTGTTGAGCGTGTTACCGTGGAGATGTAGTGTGTGTGGAGGCCCAAGGTATTCTCCACGGCATCCACGCACAACTCACCACACGCCCCGCCGAGTGCGAGAACCACACATTATAGTGACCACGAGGAGGTTACCCCATGTGACTCTACCCTCCCTAGCAACCAAGCCAATTTGGACCTAGCTGGAGTCACTCAGCACTCCCTGGATTTGAACTTGCGACTCCAGGGGTGGTAGTCAGCATAAATACTGGCTGACTTACCCAGGCCCCCTGGTTTTATTACTGTTGAAAATGTATGATGTATTGGAATGTTGACATACCATTCGGATCATGCAAGTTGCCAATGGTGTATAAGCCTGTAGATGTTTTACTTCCCTGCTATACGCACAACTATTATATCGCTTCTGAAGACATAGATTTAATCACTTTTATGCTGCCTTTATGTGATTTTTGGAGCTTGAAATGTCTGGTCATTCACCATTCTCTTGCATTTTATGAACCTACAAACTGAAATATTCTTCTAAAAATCTTCATTTGTTTTCTGCATAAGAAAATCATACACATCTGGGATAGCATGAGTCTGAGTAAATGATGAGAGATTTTTGGGCTATCCCTTTAATTAGCTTAACCAGCGAGACTTCCTTGGTCAACCAGATTCACCAGAAAAAAAAAACATGCTTATCAACCAGTCAAAGTCACATAGCAAAGTACAAGCTCACTAGTAGATGAACAAACAATTAAATGAATGACCAATATCATGTGGAAAAAACATGAAAATTATGATATTTTAATATACTGTTGGAACTCAATGGTCTGTTATCGAATTGTCCTTTGATGCAGTGTTATAGTTTCTGCATCTAAATTGACTACGGTAAGTGTTATTTTCGGACTCAATTTAATCATTTGTTGAAATATTTTTTCAGCTCACTTTGTTTTGAACTGCACTGTAAAAATTGATATTATGGTTTTTTTGAGTCACAGATAGGCTTCTATGAAATGTGATTTACATTCACCTGCATAAAACCCATGTTAGACCAACAATTTCCCCCCAATTGTTGTCCCAACTGGCCTAACAGAGTTGTCTGAACAAACACTTTCGCTGATTTGCCAGGCCTGGCTCCAGCTCTAAGATGTAAGGTTGGCCATACTACCTGCCGGGTGGGACAAACAGTTGGAGGGGTGGGTGTAGGTGTAGTTCTCAAGGTGGGCAAAGTTTATAATTGGGTGGGCCAGGCCCACCAAGGCCTCCCTATGGAGCCGGGCCTATGATTTGCAAGTTCTCAGCATGCATTGCAACATGAATAAATGATGTGGTTAGTGTAATAGGCTTTTTTTTTTAATTATTGTCATTGATATTTCTGTTGTCACTGTTAGACAGTTGTTTTGTGGTAACGCTAGGAGCTCATCTTTTAACGTTATCAGGTTTGTTGATTGTCACCATTATTGAGGTTTGTGTGTCAAGGGTTGAAGTCTAGTGAGTGTCTTTATCAATCAATTGTGCAAACTGCCTTTCCTTGCAAAACATACCTCTCTTCAGAGCAAACTGCCTTTCCTTGCAAAACATACCTCTCTTCAGAGACAAAGATAGCAGAAAACTTCATGTAAAGAAAAAATGAAATGGTGACAAAATGAAAAATGTCGTGCAAATTGATAGTTGGCTAAATACACCAAAAAACAATTGTTGAAGCTTTGACTTATTTTTGTATCATAGTGGGGACTTTCCATTCACTTCTATTGTTTTTATAATGAGCTAATGATATTTTCTATTCCCTACCCCTTACAGAAATGTTTAGCATTTTTAGATAATTAAAACATTATTTAGTATTGTAAAGTGATTAATGGAAAGGAGGAGGCATGACAATATAAATAATAGTTTAATATAAAACTGAAACAAAAAGACAAATCACACACACGGGTGTCGGACAGCTGTCCGTAAATCTCTCTCACTGTCGCACTGCAGCTTCCAGTAGGCCTTTATCCCTCTGTGAGGCTTGATTAGCCTGATTGGGGGCCGGGTTTGTGGAATCACGACCCGCCCCGCACTCCGCCCAGCCACAATTATGTTTATTACACTGTTTTCCTCGTGGGGACTGTTTGGCTGGTCCCCACAATGTAGCTAATTTCCACAAACACACAGGTTTGAGTGACCATATTAGTGAGGACATCTCATATAATTCCTTTGATTTCAGATCAGGCTAATTATATATTCTATCTCCCAACTCTACCCCTAAAACTAACCATCACACAAATATGTGAAGAACACTAGATTTGAAGATCAGCATCATCTGACCCTTTTTTTTTTTTCTTTTTTTTTTACTAATGGGGACATTTTACCCACAAATGCGTAGAGTAAAACCTGTCCATACATACCAAACATTCCACACAGGTGTAAGTCTGAGTCTGGCTCCTGTGTGACAAAGTATATGCTAGAATTTTTATATTTGAAATAAATAAGAGGTAACAAAATTATTAATCTGTCTTTTATTTGTAACACAGTCTTCAACTTCAACAGGTTTAAAAGAAATGCTACAATTGGACAAATATTTTTTTTTTTTTTATAATGTCTAAAATTTTCTTGTGAAAAATTTTGCATAGTAAGGATTTCTTAAAAAATGCCATAAATAGTTTTCATTTATCAATTAATGTCATACATAAAGTCCAGTAAACATTTACAAAAAGCTAAATCAATATATGGTGCGACCACCTTTGCCTTCAAAACAGCACTAATTCTCCTAGATAAGGACTATGCACAACATCTTATCAAATTTTCATGAGAGCACTTATTCTTCATGCCAGCCCAAAGTACAAGTGGGTGTGGGAGGGAGAGTTTGCTCTACTGTGAGTGTATTCACACAAACTGTGAATGTATTGTATGTTAATGTAGCGGCGCAAAGTGTAATTTGTGATTTTCCAGGGAAATATGTCATTGCCCCAAGACATTTCAATACCACCTCTTATCTCAGGGCAAAGTCCAAATTCAGTTACTATATTTGCAGTTTGGAGATTGCACCAGCAGGTGGTAACAAAGTTCATGTCCAAATTCTGAAAGTAGAGAATATCAAATTGTCGCTTCATTCGCTGTTGAAGCAGTTTGTTGAGAAACAAATTATGAGATTGTTTTAAACTTTTTAGAAGTCATGGTTTATTCTTTCAATTATTATCATTATTTTTGTTGTTATGTTTATATGTATTTCTATTCTTCTATATTTACAAGAATTGTATTTATGATTTAATTGGACTAGTAATTTTTCATCTGTTGTTGAGAGTGTTTAAGTGCAAAAGTGGCCAGAGGAAGTTGGAGAGAGTAAAATGTTTGGATTTGATTTGGTAGAAATCTAATTTTGTATGCGTATAAAAGGACCGTGTCACTGTCATGGAAATATGCCGGACATTCACCAGGGATGCAGTTAATGCACAAAAGAAAGTAATTTTCAATTCTTCTAATTCTTTGCATACAGTCCATTTATACTACCAACTTTGAATGTACTCTGTTAGTTTATATCACTGTTGCTTGAAGGAATGGACTATGTATTAAGACGCAGATGGTAGAATAACCAGAGAAGAAATTCCGAATTAAAATGCACTTGACCCAGAATATTTGGGGTTGCGCATGCAATTTTGCCAAACC
>NW_026266564.1:0-25000 GCF_025860055.1 Xyrauchen texanus
CCTTTGCACATAACTGCTCTTTCCTTTTTGCTATTTTTACAGAAGAAATCAGTTTCAAAATTGTTTAAACATAAAAACTCTTCAAAGAGACATTTTTATTTTAGTACCATAATATCAACATGTATGCAACTGATATTTCTTTATCGAATTAAACTAGTTGATAAAGGAGTTTACTCCCCAAAGATGAAAAAAAAATTATGCAATGAAATTGGTTTATTTATATGATTACAAAAGAAAAAGGCTCTTCACATTGTGTTGTTTTTACAATATAAAAAGGTGAATGACTGTTATAATTAATAGTAAATTCATACAATTAATTTATAATGTTTCTTTTTCATAATTTTTAACATTTAAACAATAAGTCTTTAGAGAAGCATTCACACCACTTTTTACAGTCTTTGCAAGAAATGTAAGCGCAGCGTATTTCTAGCGGGACGACTAGCAGCTGTACATCATTGCAGTATTAGCTGGGTAATTCCTAGCCAATCACATGTAAGCCATTGCTTTATAAGTTCACAATCTATCACATTGCTGTTTCAGTGAAGTGATGGGCATTCCAGCTCTTTTGGCTCCCAAACGGCTCTTTAAAAAAAATGTGTGTGTATTTTTAAGGCAAACAGTTTACGATAGTTTGACTATGATTGCCGTTAAAACAATTCTAATTAAATTATTAGGGTGCGCAGTTCGCATATGCCGGTGTAGGTTGTGCGTAGAACCGGCTTTATATGAGATTTTGTTTTGGCAAATTCTTCACTGTGCTCTAACATTGTCTACATTATTAAAATGCCTCCAAATGCTACTTTGCTTCCGACTCATTTTCCACTTTCCAGCTGTTCCACTTTCTCAGCAGTCCTCGGCTGCTAAGTGTGTGACTATGTCTCGTTTGGAAGGATGCGTCCTCCGGAGGACGCATTTGATGGCTGCATACGTCATCAAGGCTGTCTCGTTTCAGAAAAGCGAGTAGGACACTTTGAATGCAACCTCCTTTCACAGGAATTCGGAGGATGCATGAGGTGTATCCTTCGTGGGCACTCACAACCCACAATTCTTTGCTTCAACGGAAATGTCTAAATAAAATTACGCCAATGATCACATAAAAATGATTTTCAAATGCAAGTAATGTTAATTCCCAAGTTGAAGTACTTCAGTAGCAATAAAAACCACTTGACTTGACTTGAGATGGGTGCAGAGTATATAGTATGTATAATTATAGTAATATATAATTAAAATAAAGTTTTAGTCTAAAAGTACACCTATAAAATGTATTTTTTTTCTCTTTGCATCATTATAACTCTCCTAAAATATACCTCATACACTCCCTTCTAAAGGGACTTTGATCCCTTCTCACTCAAAGTGCTCGCGCTTGTTAAAGTGTGGCGTGCTGTCATAGCAACCATGATACATTCTGTTTCCGTTTGTCCTACGAAGGCTGTCTCGGTTAAACGAGACTTGTTTAAAGGAGGACACTCTGTATACTGCAGCCTTCAAAAGACGTGTCCTACCTAGCACACAGCCTTCGAAACGAGACACAGTCTGTTGGTGAATTGGCTCCGCCCTCCCTCACACATCATTGGTTCATTGGTTAACACTGCGTGTGTCTGATTGACAGGAACAGCAGGTGAGGCTGTTAGTCGGAGCAGACAGTCATAACGAATGTTTGTGCGTTTGAGCATTTAGGCCTATATTATTTTGTTTATTTTTTTGTTCTTTGAATTAGTTAATTCTATTCATTTAAATCTTTTGATTATCCATATCTTAATTTTTTTAAATATTTTTATAAATAGATTTGGCTCTTCTGATATGAATTAGGCTCCCAACATTCAGCCGACTATTTTGCGAACGACCCATCACTATTTCAGTGTGCTAACACACCAACATCATTCTATAGCACTGTCTTATGTCGAGTCCAATTCGCTCTCTGACAAGCTAACATCCAGCATGGACATGGACTTATTCACTGCTCCTATACCTTTTATCCAGAATCAGCAGTCTTCGCCGCAACAGACGTCTGCAAATTTCCGGATTCTCAGTGGGATCATGCACTCTTGGAATCATAATAGACATGTTCCGACCTCTCCAGCCCACAGGAGTACCAGTGCACTGAACATCTCTGGAAGCCCACCTTCCCTTTCCAACGACGTCGTCACTTCATCTCAACGTCTGCCGCATCAAAACCCATGGGGAGTAAATAACCAGCAAACCCGGATCTTCAGACATATCTCATTCAATTCCAGATCTCCATCAAATTAATTCAGATTTAGTCATGGGTCTAGGCCTTCTGTTTCCATGCTGTCTATTCATCATGACACATCTGCATCAATATCAAAAGCCGGTATTTCATTTCAACAGCGCATTCGCTCTCATAGTAATGGCAGGCAATCATGCATTCACAGCGTGATCACATGAGGGTAACTCGGTCAAGGTACACTCGCATGTCATTCACCGTGTTGCATGCCCGAGTGTTCCCCATCGGGCAATTAAGTTCATTATTCAGGCATGTAATCCTGTACAGTGCTTATTGTACAGGGTCCTATCACTCCATTCAGTAAGATATCCCTGTTTTGTTGGTTGCCTTCGCTCTAAATCACGTAGCTGGTGCTTTCCAATACACTTTATCATCCCTATGCCCTACTCATAGGAAAGACAGAACTCATGATGTGGGCACTCTGAGGGAGCATGGCATCACAGTTAGCCTTCACTAAAGTCTTCTGAAAGGGTCCTTAGTGAAATAAATAACTTATTTAGTTCAGTACAACATTTTGTGTGGCGTTCCCTACCCGAGCCCCTCCAGGGGCGCAATAATGCCGCTCCTTAAAACGCAGCGCTTTCTTACTCCCACGTTCTCATCGGAAGCACCACTATTGTGGCGCGCCTCTGACACCTAGCGGTAGGCTTCACTCTGCGTTCCCTTTTTCATCAAATGATTTAATTACCAGCGTAATGCATTTTACCTATATGATCAGGTCATACAAATGGAGCTCAATGGAGCTGCATATCATGGACCATGCATGGTCTGCTGGTTTAACAAGCTAATAATAAAAAATATAAAAAACATGGGCCATGTCTCTGGAATTTCTAGGCATCACGCTTTATTCTCTAAACACGCAAGCTTCCCTGCCTAAAGAAACTTGACAGGATCAGGTCTATTTGCACATCTTCTCCGGTCAGTTTTGGTCTCATAACGCGATATCTTGTCTCTATTAGGCCACCTCAATTTTGCCATGCGCATCATTCCTCAAGGCCGCTCCTTCGTTTCCCGCCTCTTCACACTAGCTCATTCCGTAGACAACCTCTCCTACATATCAATCGAAGATGGCTGCTGTGAATGTCCGGATGACATGTCCCTTTTCACGGATGCTGCTCCCCCCATATGATTCGGGGGTTATTTTCTAGGATCATGGTTCACAGGGAAATGGCCAGACAAATGTTTCAATATAGCTTCCTACGCTCCATCTGCTCTCTTTGAAATCATCATCCCATCATCATGGCTAGCGTTATATGGGGTTCCCTTTGGACACGCAAACACGTCGTAGTTTTGCGACAATTCCGCAGTCTTCACTATAATCAATAAAGGCCAGTCCTCCACGAACCATCATGTCCCTTATGAGACTTCTGACATGGCAAAGCATTTCCTGCAACTTCATTATCTTAGCCAGATACATTCCTGGATTTTACTACTTCCCTCGTTTCGCTTCCAGGAGTTCCACAGATCATGCCATGAAAAAAAAAATACCTTGCCACCCCTCTTAGACCTGCTGAATTAAGCCCCTCCTTACTACCCCATTTAATTTCCACTCCAACTCTCATGCAGAAAGGACTTGCCCGGTCCACACTCCCTACTACATCACCTGGGCCCACTATTCCTTCTCCTGCCAATCACACAGTACACTATTTTCCGTGCATGTTCATTTCCTTTTGCTTTCACACTAGACATCTTAAATTTCCTCCCCATTCATCACTCCATCCCTAGCCCCCATGTAGCACCACTGGTTAAAACATTATGGTCTCTCCCATCATGTCTTCTCTGGGTATTCCTTTTGCATCGGAGCAGCTTCTACTGCCACTCTTCAAGGTATACTAGAGTCCACTGTCAAGATGCTCAGCCACTGGTCTTCTTAATCCTACCTGAAATATAGTCGACCTAGCCCAAATCATCAAACAAGCTCAACTCTCCATCAGCCATAAGTTTTAATGCCTATCTGGTGGTGGTTAGTTGCTCTCCCAGCACATCCTTCCCTACACAATGATTCAAATCAAGCATGCCCACTGTTCGCAAGGATAGCGCATAACTATGTCCTCGTCGCCAGGGCTTCCATAATCTCAAGCATGGTTCCTTTTTATAGGTATTGCTCAAGCAATCTTTCCCTCACTGGAAAGCTCACACTATAATGGGATATCTCTCAACAGGGTATTGCATGCAACGTCGCAATTTATCGTATGGCTTTACGCATGTTGTTCACCTTTCGGGCAAATATATCTCAAACAACTCTTCCCTCGTCAGAGGGTTTTCATAATCAAATGTTTTCTTTTAACGAAGAGATTGCACGCAAAGTCAGCATTTATCGTATGGCTTTACGCATGTTGTTCACCTTTTGGCAAAGATACCTCAAACCAGTGGCGGCTGCTGGTCTTTCAAAGAGGGGAAGCTCATTTTCGGCCTACATTATAAACTTATTTAAAAGTAAATTCTGCCCTACGTTCCTTTTCGAGAAAATGCACTGTGACTCTGTCGTACCAACTAGGCGTCTTTTCCAGTGACTTGACCAGTGTCTTCTCATTGGCCAGCAGAGCTAGGCTGCTTAAACGACCTTGGCCCATTGTGTTAGGACTTGAGATGCTTTAAACAGGAGAAGCTCCTTTCTACACCTGCAGATGTAGCTCCAATTGTTGCCACTAATGAGAACAGTTTGTAAAGCTGAGGCATTGCACTGTCCAACTCCATGTCTTTGAGGAACACCAAGTAATCACACAGCTTTCCCCTGTTACCCTGCAAGTCCTGATCTGAATACAGGACTTGAAGTTCAGACCTCAGTCTCCCTGAATCAAAGTGATGGCCATAACTTTTCAGGACACTTTGGAAGGCCTCCTCTGGAAATTCTTGTCTCATGTCATCAAATTTCCCTGGATTGACTAATTCTAAGAAGAGCATACTTTCCAAATTTGAAAAACGTTGAGGAATCTGCTCCAAGATGTTATCAAGGATGGCCATGTAGAGATTTCTGTAGTGCTCTTGGGGATCCTGCAATTGGGTCAGGCAGGCTTTCTCATGGGCTCATCTCGTGGGTCTGATGTGAGATCTGCTGTTTTGGCATAAACAGCTTGGAAAGCCCCTCTGACCTTTTCTCTTTGACAAATGCAAGAAGAGATTCAATTCTTTTCTTGCAGTAAAAACATCCATCAGCCCTCTGCTGGACAACATCAAAGACCACATCAGTCTCAGTGAAGATTTGTTCATATGTGTACAACATGAACACAAACTCAAAATCCTCCAGTTTCCTCAGAAAGCCTTTGGCACAATCCAGTGTATCATCATCAATTGTCGTGTCTGCAATGATGTTTCAAATGTCTGCAGGAGGCCATCATAATTGTTTGCCACAGTGCTCACTATCCGTGATGTGAAATTCCATCGAGTAGGGCGTTTCTGGGCAACCTTGAACAGCCTGCAGACTCCAGAAAAGACGTCCTCTTTGTGGATTTTGAAAAAAATGTGCCAAACCCAGAGAGTGATGCAAAAAAATTCTGCACTCAGGCAAGCATTTAGCCCCTGTGACAGCACCAGATTCAGTCTGTGTGCATAGCAATGCACAAACATTGCACTTGGGGCTATTGCTTTCACTTTGGCCTGCAGACCATTGAGTGCTGAAGCCATGACAGCAGCCCCATCATAGGTCTGTGCCACAAGCTTATCCTTAAAATTGTAGGCCTGCATGTTCTCATTTAAAACATCAAAAACGGACTGAGCATCTCGCCCTCCAGAAACATCAAAAAATCCAATAAAGCTCCTGAATTTTACCTGCACTATCCACATAGCGAACAATGACAGAGAGTTGGGCACGGCAGGATATATCAGTTGTTTCATCCACCTGCCATCCAAAAAGGGAGCATCCTGAATTTCATCTCTGATCTGATCAGAAATGGTGGCTGCAAGAGCAGAGATCAAGTCATTTTGAATAGTATGGGACATACCAGAAAACACAGTTGAGGACTCTAATTGTGTGGACAGTACAGAGTCATATTTAGATAATGTTTCTGTGAACTCCCTGTAATTTCCCTTGTTGGATGATTCACTACTCTCATCATGTCCCCTAAATGACAGCTCCTGTCGGCCAAGCAAGGATGTTACATCAATAAGGCGGTTTAGGAAGGCCCTGTTTTGTTTGACTGTTTCATTATGTTTAGTCACTTGAATGCGAGCACCTTCATTGATTGCATGCTCAACCCTGATCCTGCCCATGCAACTTAATCTTGCACATGCACTCACATGTTCATTGCTCTTTTCATGTCTTTTATATGCCCTGTCAAAGTTAGACAGATCTCCAAACCCCACTTTTGACCAAACAACACATCCAGTGAGATGGTTTCATCAAGAGGCATGGCCAGCAGTACATTTTATTTGTCACAGCACTTCCAGTCAGCCAGCTAACTTTGTCATACCAGGAGAGCTGAAAAGACCTGTTATTTTTCCCTATTTTTTGCACTAAATCAATCTTAGGTGTTGATCTGCCCTGCTGTTTAATTCTAATTTTTTCCTCATAAGGAAGACTTTCAAATGGCTTCGCCAAAATCAGGTCGACAATATTAGCACCGTCTGCCATCGTGCGCAGTTTCACCCGTCACGACGCTAGCCTAGCCTACTGTATGAATGAATGAATGAGCGAACGAACGAGCGAACGCTCTAAAACAAAATATATTAAACTTGGTAAAACTGAAACAAGGAATGTGGTGTATAATTGTGTGAAATGTATTATGCAAATTGACTAGCAATTTCGCCAAACAAATATAAAGAAATAGGTTGCAGCAGTTTGTCTTTCGACTACACTTGAGAAATCCACGATGGGACTGAGCTTGAAATAGCTTCAGTGACTTCTTATAGTACAGATTAGCTGTCAATCAAAAGGAGATGCAGTCTTTCGACAGATCCTCCAATCATCACGCGAAGCCCGGAGTCCGGGCCAGCCCACTCCTCATTCACCCCCAGAGACGCTGAGCGTCCGTGGGCGAGACATAATCGCAGCATTTATCCAATGACCGTCTATTTTCGGAGCACTGAAAAAACTGTTCAGAGCAGCCCCATTGAAGTCAATGGACGCTCAGCTTCAACAGGGAAATGCACTGACGCTCACGGGAATGTATGAGAAGTAAATCGAGTCAGCCGACCTGCTATATGTAATGTAGCTGATTCTGAACAAACTCGTCTTCGAGATGAACGTGTTCTAACGCATTTTTAGTCAATAAATTGTTTACACAATAGTACATATTTGACCATTATTTTTTTTGACATTATAGGGGAAGCTGAGCTTCCCTTGCAGTCTTAAAGAAATCCCCACTGCCTCAAACAACACTTCCCTTTTTCATAATCAAATATTGTTTATCTTTCAACAAAGAAACTGCACAGAAACGCCGGACTAACGTAGGGCCGCATACCACGTTGTTTGTCTTTGGCAAAGATTTTGCACAACCAGGGCCCTCAATGAAGTGCCCAAAATTGCACTCAAGGACAAAAAAAAAAAAGGACATAATTCTAACAAAAAAAAAACATGCATGAATTTTCTATTGCACGGCTTTTCCTATTTCAAAGGTATTGCACAACCATGCCAGAGATGTTGCATATTTCATGTCAAATCTAGGTGTTCACATCTCTTTTCTGGTTCGTACCTGACTGGATCGTCTCTTTTGGGGGTAGTATTCTACTTTCTCACTCTTTTGTGGGCAGGCGTTTCTGTTTTATATTCATCAAATAAATGTAATCTTAAATTTCACTCAAGTCTGCGAGTCTTCCTGATAGAAATGTAGGCGCAGCATTGTTCTAGCGGGCAGAATAGCAGATGTACATCATCACACCATTAGCTGGGTAAGCCATTGCTTTATAAGTCTGCTCACAATCTATCACATTGCTGTTTCAGTGTGCTAACACGGCAACCTCCACCACCACCAGTTGTGTCCCGTCCTGCATGGGGGTAGGCTCCTTGCCCCTGCCTCCTATCTCCAGCAGGATATGACTGTTCCAAGTACAATTTCTTTGGACCGCCAGACAGGGCCTACGCCAAAGAGAGACATTACTTTTCTGTTTTATATTCATCAAATAAATGCCATCTTAAATCTCACTCAAGTCTGCAAATCTTCCAGATAGAAATGAAGTGCTCTAATTAAACCTTTTAAAATAATGTTTTTGTAACTGATCAGATTAGGAAGTGACCTCTAACCTTCATAGCTAAAATTGTAATTATTCAAAGGGATATTAAAGGTTAATTTAAACTCTGTTTCTATGTACACAGCATCTGTGGCATGATGTCAATTACGTCAAAAGTTTTAACCAAATTCACAGCTTGTTTGTTACAAGCAACAACATTTCTTGGAACCATTATAATAAAACCATTTATTTAGGTGCTTTAACACAAATACAATACAAGATTAATTCTGCTTTTAAAACATCACCTGCTTTTCTATAGAGGACAAAACAGGCAGAAATAATAAATAAATGCGTAAATAAATAAATGTAATAATAAGAAAATAAATAAAGGAATAAATGTCTTGATAAAACAAATAATAAATACATTTATTTTTGTATGACTTTTTCCCCTTTTATTATTTTCTCTTTTTATTCTTTCTTTTGTTTTTTATTATTATTTATTTATGCATTCATTTATTTTTAAATTTATTTATTCCCACATGTATTTATTTCTATATTTAAATATTCCCACATTTATTTATTTTTGTATTTATTCTTACATTTATGTCTCTTGTATGATAATGATGTGGGCGGGTCCTGCTTACCATTGGCTTATTGATGCGTGTGCTCGATTACTCTTGACTTGTTTTAATGTGACGTTAGGTCATAGCCATATTGTGTAAACTATAGCTATTTGTGGGGCTAAAAACATAAGAGCTTAAGTCAATACAAGATTTATTGGTTATACTAAAATCACAAAATAAATGGGGAGCTGTTTCTTCAACAAATCCACAAAATGAGCAAGTTTCATAAATTACATGATTTAACCTTATGCTTTTCTTTTCTTTTTTTTTTCTGTGTATATAACTTCATATTTTGATGTCCGCAAATCCATAATATTGTTTTCTGATGTTATGATTGTTCATTGTAAAAGATACAACCATGCTTAATTTCCCTGATCGTTTATGTATGTATGTATATATAAGTTCTGCAATAAAAAAAAAAAAATAATAATAATCTACAGCTGACGCTTCACATATATCTAGAGAGTTGCGCAACTTGCGAATGAAGTCGATAACCACGCATCAAATGTTTCGTTTATTTAGAGGTGCTTATAGATATATAGAGCTGTATGCCGGTATGAATGTCGAAGCACATACTGGATTGTTAAACTCTCTGCAAAACGTCCCCTGCATATTCAAAATCTGTGGGAGTCAAAGGGTGCTAAGGTGGGACGTCCATCTGCTTCCGATAAGTACTATTGAGCTCTTAACCAATGATGCACTGGAGCTCCGCAAGGACCGCCTCCCTCATTCCCATGTTGCACACAGAAAAGTAAAAATAAATACATGTATAAATAAATATATATATATATATAAATATGGAAATAAATATATGTGGGAATAAATAAATATAAAAAATAAATTAACACATAAATAAAAAAAATATGCAAAATAAATGAATAAATAAAAGTTAAAAAGAATAAAAATACATTTAAAAATAAAAATATACAAAATAATAGAGGAATAAAGTATTTATTTTTTTATTATTACATTTATGTATGTATTATTTATGCAGGTTTGGGCCTCCATACTTTTCTGTTAGGCTTCCATTATATGTATAATATCTGTAAACGTGTTTCCAAATATTTTTTTATAACTGTGGCATGAGTAAAAATGTGTGTCTGTGTCATGCAACATATGCTGTTCATAAACATTAGTTGAAAATATGGAACAAAAATTCCTTTCATTCCAGACCATAAGGGCAATTGCGTGGGGCCCCGGATGTCGGTGGGGCCCCCGTCCCGGTAGGAAAGCTCAGCAAAATAATGCTTGAGGGGTGACATGATGTTCTGTTGTCAGCGCTCAGAGCGGTTCACGTTAGAAGCCGCCGGGGTCGGAACAGGTGAGATTAAGTAGGGTTCGGGTTTTTAATTTATGAAGAAAAACAACCATATAGGCCATCCAATCTTGTTTCGCGCACGCGCTCTCACTCACAGATAGGTGCGAACGGATGAGCAAGGGGCCGTTCACACCTAATGTGTTTTTGCCTGCGTGTGCTCTGTTTTTCCATTATTTTCCTGTATTAACACACTGGATGAACGTCTATACATGCTGCACCCCGTCTCCCTGTTTCTTCAGTGTCTGACAGAGGACTGGCACATTTTTAGACACTGTGTCAAGTTCAAATGCATTCCCAGACACCTGCGTTCTGTATCAGTCGTTGCACTGTCTAGATTTTTTGCTTGTTTTTTTTTTATTTTTTTATACAGGTGTCACAAAGATTTAACGTTCTAAATAAATTCAGGTTGCAAAGAGGGGACTGTTGCCATGTTTAACATTATTCCAGATTGTTCTGCAACAAGTAAAGTTTCAGCGGCAATGTTTTTTTCCCTTCTGCTCTAGTGTGCAGAGAGGATGCCGTTCCTTGTATGTTTATTGTTACAACACGAACAAAGCCTACAATGCTTGCATAAAATACAGCATCAGCATCAGAATATAAGCTCCAGGTGACAGTAAATAAGACAGGAATATATTAGTATTGTATACAACAAATCCTCAAAGTAATAATAATACTGTATCATATTATAATGACAAACTGGACAACAATACATAATTGTTGGGTTATAAAATTAATAAATAACAACTGAATTCCAAAATGTTACTGGGTGAAGTTGTAGGTTTTGCACATAAAAGAAAAACATTTTTTTTGTCAAAATATATGTAGGTAAATATTGTTTTTTTTATCACTGTATTGTGGAAAAACTGGAAACATGCATTAATTATCTTTAACAAGATTTTTATTTCATTAAACATTTTGAATGCACTTGACTACAATGGCTGATAGGATGAATTTAAAATTAGGATTTAAAATACATTTGATGTAATTTTTTAAGCAAACATTTTCAAATTGGGGCCCTGGCATGGTTGGATGCTTGGGGCCTCAGAAATCGTAAACCCGCCCGTGTGTGTGTGTGTGTGTGTGTGTGTGTGTGTGTGTGTGTGTGTGTGTGTGTGTGTGTGTAGGTTAGAAACTGGTAATAAAGGGTATTATGCAATAACGTGGTTTATACGAATTTCCCATAATTCAAATTGTTTAATAAAGTTATTTATTTAAATGCAGAGTTTTGGTGAGGGTTATGGATATAATCTATAGTTCAAACAGAATAAAATCATTATGTTGATGGAGAGTCCTCATAGGATGCACGTGTGTGTGGAGAGAGAGAGAGAGAGAGTAGAGAGGAGTAGTATGCAATAACAAGTGGTATTATAACAGAAATTTCCCATAATTACAAATTGTTTAGATAAATTATTTATTTATTTTAAAATGCAGAAAGTTTTTGGTGAGGGTTATGGGATCAGAATCTATAGCTCTCATACAGTATAAAAATCATTATGTTGACTGGAGAGTTCCTCATAAGGATAGCCATTCACCCCACACTTGTTGGTTGTGTGTGTAGTTAGCCAGAGAGAGAGAGAGCTAGAGTGCAGTCCAGTCATTGTCTTTCAGACTGTTACACTAATCATATTCTAATTAAACATAAACTTACTCCACTAAACTACTGAGAATGTACATTGTACACTTGTAGCTGTCAGATAAAGCAGTTTTAATGAAAGATTAAGATATTCTGACAAGTTGAAGAATATTTTTTTCTTTTAGATTTGAAATTTACAAGTATTTTTATCTTTTCTTAACTTCTTAGATCCCCAAGAAGGTGAAAATACAGTTTATGCAGAAGTTACGGTAAGCTTCATATTAAGATTTATTATTATTCCTGTAAAATGCTGTCTATTCCTATTAAACAAGTTAGCAGCATTTCTTACATTTATAGATCGTATGTAAGTATATTGAAAATTAGATCTAGCCTAGGTGAAAACGGAGTATACGTAAATATAAAGAGCATGAACACTGAAATGTAATTTCAGCCCAAAGGGCTAAGAAGCATTCATGACACTTTGATTGGACCTTCTGCAGGAGGACTACAAGACACAAAAGCCACAGGAGATGCTGCAGAAATCAGAAAATCCTAAAACTGTGTACGATACTGCAGGAGCGCAGCCATGTGTTACTTTGGAAACCAACCTGACCACACCCAATCCTGACTCTATGAATCAGGTAAAAACTTATTTGACAATTACTGTTAAATAAATACCTTTAAAGACCATCATAAGTGAAAACCATTCATATGATAAAGTTCTAAAATGTGACTTCCAATGGTACAAATCACACACCAGGACACAGTAAATGCTGCATCTTAGAGGTATCAGGTAACATATCAGTTAAAATCAATCACAGTAACATTGTTAAAATATAGTTTCTCTTCATTTCAGAAGAGCGACCCAGACAAACCAGTCACTGTCTACTGTGCCATTCAAAAGCACTCAAAACCCTTGATGTCTGAAACTGATAACACCATTTATGCAGTTGTCAGCAAACCCTCAGCCTGCTTTGAATCGGCACACTAACTGAATTGAAATGCATTAAAAGCATCATCAGTACAGTATATACTATGATGTCGATATGGGAAACTACTGTAACTTCTTTAGGATTTCAATAATAACTGTGCAGTGTGTGATTTGCACTGACAGGGTGATTTTTTTGGTCTGTCTGTCTGAATATATTTCTAGTTAAATGCCTTTTCTATTGTTTGAATAATACAGAAATTAATGAATTTATTGAAATTGTATAATTACTGAAGATTTGTGACTCAGAGGAATGTGATTTCATTAGAGATTTCCATTGATGATTCCTCACAACCCTTGAGGTCAAACTTTAAAACCACTTCCTGGAAAGTGTGTGTGTTGGTCTGTAACAGTCTAGTCAAAGGGGGTGTTGGGGGTGTTTGTTTGGCAAAAGATGGATCCCTTTGAAACGTTTTTAGAACATCGGTACTAAAAATAAGGGGTTCAGGCCTTCTATTGTCCATCACTATATGGGATCTATTTGTCTTGAGTAAATGTTATTCTGTTGTACTTTCTCACTTGTAAGTTGCTTTGAATAAAATGCATAAACCTGCACTGTAAAAAAAAATCTGTAATTTTAGCAGTAAAAGACTGTAAAAATGCGACAGAAATAAATGTTAATTGATGAACGAATATTAACTGTTAAAATATATATATAAATGTTACTGTATATTTTAAAGACAATAAATTATTTTGTACAATAAAATGTTGTAAAAATTTTAGATGTAAAAAGTATAATTTTCCTGTATAATTAATGGTTTATACAGTAAATTATTGTTAAAATGACAGTAAAAACAATAATCGGGCATTCCCACAATTCTCTGCACGACCCATCATATTTAATTATATGTTATGGGAATAGTTGTTTCTTCATATTTCTAATATCAGTTATGTACATTGGGGTGCTGTGTTTTATATTTAATGTAGTTTAGTTCATGTTTACTGCATAATTTATATTACACATGTTCCCCGGATGGTGTTTAGTGTTTGTGTGAGTGACGCTGAACACTGTCTCTACATGTTTATTGGTCATTGCTCCTGGAATTTTTATGTGATTAACAATATCTTATAAAGTAAAAAGCAGATTTTTAAGGTTAATATCTAGTTTATGATGTTCTTTTAGCAGTTAAATAACAGATTTTTATTTATTTTTTTCTTTATAGTGCCATCGTGGTCATATAAATTACAACAGTTTTAAATTGTAAAATGTACAGGTTGTTCTATAAATTTATTAAAAATGTTTTTGTATTTTGACAATTTTTCTGGCAACCACAGCTTCCAGTTTTTTTTTTTTTTTTTGTAAAAACAGGATTATTTACAGTGAGTATAACCTGTATTAACTGATTCGATTGTTTTATCTGTATCTGTTATTTTCTTTCTCAGTTTGTTCTGTTTCTCTGTTTCTTGAGTTTGTATTCATCTTTTGAACCTCTTGAGTGTTTAACCTGTTTAACTGTTTAATGCCCTGTGAACATGTTTATTAAATAAAACATTCGATTTCAGTTTGTTTCTCACCAAATCTTACTGCATTCATTCATAACAATCACGAGTCTCATGAAATAATTTATTAGACTTCTGAATTATACTTTTGTGTTCTTTTGAAGTTTGAAGAGGTCGTCACCATAAACTGCCATTGAATGACATCACTGAGCAAAATATTTCTCCCTTTGTGTTAAAGTCATAAAGGGTTATAACAACACATGGGTGAGTAAACAATGACTGAATTTTCATTTTTTTTTTGGTGAATTAATCCTTTAATAACATTTACAAATATATTTTTTTATTGTAATCAATATTATGCCACAAATGCCATCGGTTGAGATTAAATTGTCTTGAACCTGGAATATTCTTTTAAAGGGGTCATGACATGAGAAACCAAATTTGCCTTGATCTTTTGGTATATAAGAGGTCTTTGTATCATTAAAACGTCCTGCAAGTTTAATATTTTAAGACGTCCTCCCCATTCTAAACGAATCATTTATTTAATCAAGCTCAAAATACAGCTCGTTCTGGATTCATGGTTAGAAGTGACGTGTCGGTTAGAAGTGACGTAACAGCGTTTGCATATGACCGCCTCCAGCACAAGATAACTACGCTTTAAGCGCAAGACAACTACGCTCATTTCAGTATCGCCGTGCACCTCACAAGTGTTCAGTCGATGGACAGCGAGCTCTGACAGAGACTACTTGTGCACAGGAAAATTACGATGCCACACAGATGTGCTGTTCCTGGCTGTGGTCAAACAAAACCTCTGAATAAGCTGCCGAAAGATCCAGACGTCAGGGAAAAATGGATGCAGTTTATTTTTTGCGGACGTCCCAGTCACGGCAGTGTTAACTTAAGCGTTTGTTCTGTACATTTTAAGGATGACTGTTTTGAGAACAAATCTCAATATGATGCTGGCTTTGCCAGAAAACTGTTGCTCAAAGATAAGTCCGTGCCGACTATTCTGGGAACAACGACGACGCAAACTGTAAGTAATCTATTTTAAACTTTAAACTACTTTTTAAAGCGCAATTTCATTCATTATGAATAATCACAGTGTTTTTACTTAGTTTACTTGCATATTGTTCTGGCTGGGGCGTCAATAATTGATACATAGGCACTGACGTTAGCCAATCATAACACTGGGCGTTAACACTGAAGTCTTAAATGGAAAACGCCCCAAAACAGACTGTTTGAATCAGAGGATGAGAAACAGGGTGGGAAAAGGTCATAAATCACTAGATTTTAAAAGTTTTTCTTAAAAAAAATATATTAATACTATAATTGCACCTAAGGGAACATAATAATACAATAAAAAAAACCATGTCATGACCCCTTTAACTCACTGTACCCAACCACACGAACAGCCTTCCAATACTGTTCAGTCATTTTTAACCAAAATCACTGTTTCCTTTATCTGAGCTGTACAAAACTTTGTGACTTTTCCTCCACTTGCCATCTGAACACACACACTTATCGAATCAAGTCCTTATTTTGTGATTAAGTGATTGTAAAAAAAAGTATAACAATACATTTTAGAAAATAAATGGAAAAAACTAAGAAAACTTATTTTTAATTTATCTTATTTGTCAAATACAATATAGAATTCAGCCACAATACAGCACACACACATACAAACACACACACACACACACACACACACACACACACACACACACACACACACACACACACATACAAACACACACACACACACACACACACACACACACACACACACACACACACACACACACACATACAAACACACACACACACACACACACACATACAAACACACACACACACACACACACATACAAACACACACACACACACACACACACACACATACAAACACACACACACACACACACACACACACACATACAGAAATAAATGGTTAAGACTAACACAGCCAGAAGGCAGAACAACAACAACAATAACAACAACACACACACACACACACACACACACACACACACACACAGAACAAAGAACAAGGTTAATCTTCTGTTTTATAATAATTTACTAATTTCATTTTCACAGTGCATTACTGTTTTTTCTGTTTATAATTGATCATTTTCATGACATTATTATTATTATTGTTGATTATTCTGTGTCAGTCTGTTTGTAACACAAGGTCAAGTTTGACTGTAATCATAATGTAACATTCTTGCAACAACTGACACTTAAAAAAAGCTAAACATTGACAAATAATAGATTGATGATGTCATAATATATATCTGAATGTGCAACTTGATCAAAATTGTAATTACACTGCAACATTATTGTCCTAACATGATTTTCAAGTCATGTTATTTTTCTTTCTTTTCACCAGATGGCAGCAATCTTCCCCCAATACATGACATCTTTGATTTGTTTCAACTTATACAAGTTCAGGTTTTTACTATGTAGTGAAGTAACATAAATGTTCTTATTTGCATATGCAAATGAATGGTGACATCACTAAATTTCAAGTACATGTAAGATTCTCACTGGAAAGGTGTAACTTGAGTGTAGCTACTCAGAATGAATTGTAGAAGTCATATCAATGCTTATGACTGTGTGTTTAGATGATCTTCTTTGTTTCTCTCTGATGTGAACGGTGATGACTGCAGATATCATGAGCAGAAGAGATACAGAATACAGCACTGTCTTCAGCAGACACAGAGACACACCATCATCAGGGGGAGACGCTGCATCTAAAACATGCACAATAATATTTGTAAACGTGTTATTTATAAAAGACGTTGAATGACTGGGGTTATTAAACGACAGCAACAACTGGTTTCTTTCAGAGTTTGGTTTATTTATTTATAGGAAAATCTAAATCCTAAAGGAATGTGTATAGTATTGCTAAAGTAATTTATATCTTAATTTATATAATAATATTTCATAATTCAGAACATAAACCAAAGCCCATCATTTGCAACCATTCAAAGAAGATCCTAATGTATAAACTTATTCTGAAAACAATAAACTGAAAAACTGGAATTAAAGTCAAAATTAAAGAGTTCAGATTAAAATATTCAGCATTTATTTCTAATCCTGTGGGATCTTAATTGATTATTAGAAAAACAGCATGAGCGTGTGTAAATAATGACAGAATTTTCATTTTGTGGGTGAACTATCCTTTCAAACTCTGGTATTAGAAAGGTTTGTTTGAATGATGGGATGTGCACACCTTTATTAATAGTGCAAAATTCATGAATCTCCTTTGTAACATTCATCCAACTGACGGGGTTGCTATGGTTACAGATGATAAAGTCACCACTGCAATACAAGCTTAGAGTGTAGTTTCCAGATGATCTCACTTCCTCTTGAAAACAGCTGCTATTGTAAGTGGAGCTGATTGTAAAATGATGTCCTTTACATGTAAAGCTACAGATGTTTACAGATAGGACAGGAGCTTCCACTGGATCTGAAACACACATGAATAAAGACTTTAAGACCAGATTTTGCAACATAGATTCAGTGGTGCTACAGTATTTATTATTTAGAAAAGGTATCAATCAAAACCATGTGTATAAACCAGACCAAACTTACATGTATTTCATTAAAGGGCCGTAAAGACATTGATATATTAATTCAGATTAGTGGTCAATAAATTTGGGTTTTTCAGTCAGCAAATACTTAAACTTTGACGGTTGGTCCCTCAGTCTTCAATACTGGATTACATCCTTGTTTTGTACAAATGTTACTATGAAACTCATCATACTAAAATACATGTTGTAGTTTATTAAAGTTATACAGTAGATGAACTCATTATGAACAAAAATGTTTTAATCTTGTCATAGCTACTTTAAAAATGAGAGTCACACTTACCCATAACAGATACTCTGTGTTTCGCCACAATTATGTTGAATTCTCCACTTGCACTGGCTGTGTAAACTCCACTGTCTGTCTTCTGCATGTTCTTCAATGTCAGAGAAAACGTTTCAGTATTGAAATCCGCTCTGTTCTTGTAGGAAGGGTGAAGTCTTGCTGTTTTAGTTGCACTTATATATCTGAATATATTCTCTGATTTCTCATTCATCCAGACTAAATCATCAAACTCTGGTAGTTCATGTGTCTGTATATCCAGTGTAACAGATCCTCCTGTCTGCACAAACAGTGTGTCTTCAGAGCTGGACACTTTAAAGACAAAGAGAGTAAAAGAAAAAAACATTACATTGACTTCACTTATTTTAATACTAAACATATTTACACAGCAACATCTTTTAATTACTTTCACTTTACAAACACTCTACCTTTTAAAGATGTGACAAATGTCATCATTATAAAAGTTTGCAGCAGAGACATCTTCACTTTCCTTACAGCCTGAGAGCTTGGAGAGTGTTTTATTTTATTTTTCTATATTTTTTTCAGATGTAACTTCCTTTTTAAAATTTCAGCAGTGTTTTGTCACACCGCACTGGGGCCCAGTGTGAGAGGGGTGCCCCGACGGCCGGCCGATAGGGTACGATTGAAACGACATGGGTCAGACGGGCCTTGTCATGGGGCTCATGGGGTACTTTTTTACTCTCACTCAAATACATTTCTAATATTTTTTTTTTTAACTTTTATTTCTTTACAAGTGTCAGCGTTTCCTTCGTTTAATTGTAGTTCATGTGTAATCTATTGAGAGATTATTGAATGAGTCTTTTACAACAGCTGAAGTTCACACAGACTGTCACTCAAGCCGAGTCCATCACTGCTGCAACATCAAGCTCTTCCAAGTGAAACACTTCTTTGAATAAAATGCATAAACCTCCACTGTAAAACAATGTCTGTAATTTTAACAGTAAAAGACTGTAAAAATGCTACAGAATTCAAATGTTAATTGATCAACAAATATTAACTGTAAAATATACAGTAATATTTTTTATATATTTTAAGACAATACATTATTTTGTACAAAAATATGATAATAAAAAGTATAATTTTCCTGTATAATTAATGGAAATTTTTAACATTGTTTAAAAAGAGAGTAAATGTACTTTATACAGTAAATTATTGTTAAAATGACAGTAAAAACAATAATCGGGCATTCCCACAATTCCCTGCATGACCCATCATATTTAATTATATGTTATGGGAATAGTTATGTTTCTTCTTATTTCTAATATCAGTTATGTACATTGGGGTGTTGTGTTTTATATTTAATGTAGTTTAGTTCATGTTTACTGCATAATTTATATTACACATGTGTTCCCCGGATGGTGTTTAGTGTTTGTGTGAGTGACGCTGAACACTGTCTCTACATGTTTATTGGTCATTTCTCCTGGAAGAGACACTGTTGTTCAACTTCATGTCATCATGTGCTCTTCTGTCATATTTACTGTGATTAACAAATACCTTATAAAGTAAAAAGCAGATTTTTACAGTTTCAGAAGGTTAATATCAAGTTCATGAAGTTTTTTTTGGGGGTTGCTCTGCCATTCGCGTGATTGCCAACTGAAGCGTGAACAGACATTATTTCTACAGATGCAGAACAAATAAATATTGTATTTATTTGTGTTACTTTAGTATCTTTAAACTGTAATACAAGCTGGGTAACATTTCTCATCTGACCAAATTATCATAGCCTACATGTTATAACAAAATATTTAAATCATCCACAGAATTACTGTGTGCAGTCTCTTGAGTTAAAATAATATAACCTCAGTGAATAAATAATTTTTCATATGATAAGATTTGGTGAGAAACAAACCTAAAATTGAATTGCTTGAAAATGCTTTTTGTCTTCCAGGTTTTAAGACTACATCAGAAGGTCTCCTTCAAGGTTAGCTCAAAAGGTGAAATGCAGCAGGATTATGACCAGGATAAAAGAGGTCGCTCTGTTTGAATGCATGGAGGAGGTGCTTCTGAATAAATTGATGTATTGACGTATAGATGTATTGACAACCATAATCAGTACATACGTTCTTAATCAGATAAACCACCAACTTAATGCATCACATGACTGATAAGTTGAGGGACTGTTCTATGACCACCATAGAAACCTGTTTGAATGGATGTGAATGGAGGAGGTGCTTCTGAATAAATTTATTTTGAAAGCTAATATTGATCAATGTGTCCGTGTAATTTGTTACTTGCCTGTTTTAAGGATTTTCATCCTCATTATTTATCCTCCTTTTAAAATAAACCTTGTAAAAAATCTCAAAGTTACTTCTCAATTGAATTAATCTTAGGTAGTTGTATTTTGAATGCGTTTACATGTGCCTTTCCTACTATTTACATTTATGCATTTGGCAGACGCTTTTATCCAAAGCGACTTACAGTGCAATTATTACAGGGACAATCCCCCCAGAGCAACCTGGAGTTAAGTGCCTTGCTCAAGGGCACAATGGTGGTGGCCGTGGGTTTCGAACCACCGACCTTCTGATTAACAGCCCTGTGCTTTAGCCACTACGCCACCACCACTCTGTCATAAATATTTATATACTGTATACATTCATCACTGACAACTTATAGTTCATGTGTCTCCATGCAGTACAGTTCCCTGACATGATTTCTGTGGGTTGGCAGCAACAGCAATTACAGCATAATTTCCAATATGCACTAAAGTTTAAACTGATGTGATGTGCAGATGTGCTGACAACCATAATCAGTACATACATTCTTAATCAGATAAACCACCAACTTAATCACATGACTGAACTGTTCTATGACCACCATAGAAACCTCCATTATTCCTCACTATAACCAACTCTATCCAATCCAGACCCATGGCCCATCCCCAACAATACTATAAAGCTGGTTTTGTTGCTCAGAGCTGTGGATGGTGGGCAGATCAGTGTGATACTGTCTGCAGTAGCTCTGAGCTTCTGTCCAGTTTTTCCAAACATTTACCATGTTGTATCCAGTGCTTTCTATAAACAGATGCACAAAAAGAATCAGTCCGCAGCTTTTCTTTTTCAGCTAAACTAAATATTCAAACAGATCACCAACTGAATACTCACCATTGTAGCACACAAAGTATAGATCCGTTGAGCACGGGCGATTGAACCAAAATCCATAGGCAAAATAGACGCATTCTCCTTCACCATCAGGATTCCCTGGTTTCCAGCCGCTGTACTGTGTGAGAGTATTGTCTCCCATAGACCAACCCCAGCGACTCTGTGTCCCCCTCTTCAGTCCAATCCACACTGATCCACTGTAACCAGCATCCACTGTTTTTACCAGCCTGCTCACATCATTCATGTTGTCTGCAGTAGCCAGATCAGTGTACCTCGATCTGCAGTAACTCTGAGCATCATTCCAATTCTTTCTCTCATTTATATAGTGATACTGTCGTGAAAGACCAGAACTGCTCCAGAAGTGCCCTGTTGAAATGAGGTTAATGTTTAAATATTGGCATATGCACACATATGTAAACAGATTAGAAATGATGATACAAACCTGAAAGCAGAAAAAGGACTAACACACATTACATAATTATAAACACAGCTCACTACATGCATAAATAAGTACATATGAGAAACAGGAAGATGATAAAGCATATTTTTTTTTGTCCTTTTGTTGCCTTCCTGTTCTTTAGCCAGAAACTCAAAAGATTTCCTGTAACAATATTTTAGTTATTCGACACTATCAAAAGCACATGTAACAACTTGTCTTCAACATTCACTTACTACAGCAGCTATTTTCAATAATTGTAATTATGATGTGAAACTGATACAGTAAATAAATGTAAGTTTTTAATTAACTGTAACACATCCACAAATTCTTAGGCTTTAGAAGTGTTAACCGTGTGAGAATGTGTATTCATCAACCTGTTACATGTCCAACATAATCACACAGGCTCATTGAACCAAGTTTAAACTTGTTTTGCTGACATTTCAGGAAAGAAAACTCATAATTTCTTCACTGTAAAACATAGATATTCATTTTAATATCTTTTATTAACATTAGCAGACATTATTACCAGAGGTGGGGGACTCGAGTCACATGACTTGACTCGAGTCTGACTCCAGTCACAATTTTCAGGACTTGTGACTTGCTTGATTAAAGTACGAAAATGACTTGACTTGACTTTGACTTGAGAACAAGTTACTTGAGACTTGACTTGACTTGAAGTGGAAGACTCGACAATGACTTGAACTTATAATAAACAAACAGCAATACAATTAATTAAAATATATATATATTGTGACGTCAGCATCACTATCGGCATCTGTGCCTTTAACGCTGCTCAATTCAAACCGCGCCAAACATGGCAGACAGTAGTCGAGCTCCACAAATGGCCTCGTTTGGCTATACAGACTTTGAACTGGACCGTGCCTATAAAAAAAGATTTGCCAGTTGCAAAATATGCAAGGCACGAATATCCAACACGACAACCACAACGTCAAATTTCGTTCGACATATCAAGAAGAACCACAAGGAAAGGTAAGAAAGTAATCTCTTTATAGTCAGTTTCACTAAGATCTACGTTATAACGATTACTAATGTAATGAATTAATCTTTTCTGTTTGTCATAATTTGGCCTTGATGGCATATTGTTTTTTTCTTATTAGAAATGTGACCATGGCATTATCTTTATACTGTTACGTCTCGTAAATAGATGTAACTTATTGGGGAGTTTGACTATAATAGTGGCGTAGCCTGAATTTTTTAATGTTGATTGGCATCTTAAAATGAGCGGGCAGCTCAATATTACATGTAGGTTATAATGTATGTATTAAATGTGCGCATTTTCAAGTTTGTGGACTGCGTGTGGAAACTATAAAGCATTGCGCATAACGTTACTGCATGACAGGCTAACATGGAGGCGCCGATGTGATCACTAGCACGCACCTAAACATTTCTAGGGTTGCCAACCGTTCCGTATAATACGGAATCGTTCCGTATTTGACACATAAAAGTCTTGTTCCATATTGAACTGATACGGAACGCACTTTGTTCCGTATTTTTGAGTATCAATTCAGTGCAAATCCATGACAGACACATAGCTTCTATTCTAATATATATGTCAGACAGACTATGATGAATGAACGAAGACTTGCTTTAATGCAAAATTCGGGGACTTGAGCTCCCTTGGCGGGCTCTGACCCGCCAGCGCCATTGGATGTGCAGTTGCCGCAGCACAGCCTATGAGCGAGCCAGACGGCATAGATATATGCAGCATAGATATATACACGGCTGTGCAGCTGCAAATGCGTTTTACATATAGGCTTCAGTAAATCGAGGAAAAGGAGTTTCCGAAGACATTTGTTGGCTATGATAAGAAAAACTACTAAATTAAAAAAATATATTTTTTTGCACTTGAAAGAACATTCTAGAAGTCTAATTCTATTGAATACGTTCGCACAATGCTACAGAAAACTGTTGTGGTTGGCAACCCTATGTTTAACGTTACACCTGGCCACTTCATGCGTTTTCTCAGATCGGATAGCTGATTCTGATTTATCAAAACGATTCCATTTACACTTGGTCACATAAATGTGGTTTTTCAAATTGATTTTCCTTAAATGACATTATTTTTAAAAATGTAAAGAATGTTTGTGCATACGAAAATAAATTTGTTTTAATGTTTACAGGTAATGTTAATGTCTGAACGTTTTGTGTAAACAACACAATTTAATTGTATTTTCAGATATTAATGTAGCACAGATATGCATATGATTAATATGTAGCAAATGTATAATAAATAAGATACATAATATATGTATACAAGTTCATCTTTTCTGTGCAAAAATAAATATGTATCGAAAAAATTTACCTCTTCATTTTAGTAGTGTGACTTGACTTTACTTGAAACTTATCAGGACTTGACTTGACTTGCTTAGGGTGAACCCTTGACTTGACTTGACTTGCTTGATTTATCTGAACTGCGACTTGAGACTTGACTCGAGACTTGATGGTTAAGACTTGAGACTTGCTTGGACTTGACCATGTGTGACTTGTCCCCACCTCTGATTATTACATTCTATAAAGCTTAAAAGATTAGTAAAACTGTAGGGCTGACTATTTCCACCATTGAAATCTGCTGCTCGAAAGAACCCGGAAGCGCGTTCTTGCTGTGTGACGTCAGAGTAATTTCATCTATAAAAATGTTCAGGTCCTACTGTGGTGAAGGCTGGCATACTGGGGTAACAGGTGAAAAACTATAGCAAAGGCACTAGCGTGTTAGCATTAGCCTATGCAAAAATTACAAATTACACAATCTATTGCAAATATCTTTCAATCATCATAGAGTTGTTTTAACAGATTCTTTTACTGATTCATAGAATGAAGCAGAAAGTATAATATTTCTAGAATTTGCTGCTCGAGTCCAGTGCCAGATCCAGAACTAATCAATAAACTTATGCAAATAACATCCCTTGGGAAATATTGACAAACAATACATTTTCATAGTCATCTATATAATCATGACATCTGTCATCAGACTAAAAAATGTTTTGTAGTTTTTGTTTTATTTATTTTTTTTTATCAGTTTTTACATTTATTGCTTGCTTTTATTATATTGTCTTTCTACAGCTTTTTTTTTTTAATATACTTAACATATTTTAATACTTATGTCAAGATTTTTAAAGTATGTGTATTTTTTTTTTATAAGGGTTGCAATTGTGTTGGCAAATGACATCGGAGTATCTGTTTTCATTGACCTGAATAAATCTATTTTTTTCTACACTTGATTTTTTTGCCACTTATTTAATAAAATCTGAAAAATATTATA
>NW_026266565.1:0-25000 GCF_025860055.1 Xyrauchen texanus
TTGTCTCTGGGATGAGTTGTTAGCATGATGTGCACTTGATTTGTAAATCCAGGGCCACACCATTTTGTGTCCCATTTTGTTGACACCAAGTTTTCGTACTTCCTCTTTCAATCTAAAGTAATTCTGTAAAAAAAAACTTGGTTTCCAAGTTTTTGATACCACTAATACAAGATTGTGCTAAACAAGCATTTTCTGATTCAAAATAAGTTGAGCAGTGGGGAAATGTAAAACTGAAAACCAGAAAACAGTGCATGACCATTTGTATATTTGTCTGAAAATGTACCTCATAATCTTTTTTGGTGGACTAAATTAGACAAGTATCCATGACACGACAGGTGATATTGCTGGATGAGATTTTGTGGGTTTGTTTGGTCAATGTTAGATCTGGTAACAGCAGTCAAATATGAAAGCGAGACTGAATATATATCTATTTCCAGTACACTTATGTCCATCACCCGCTGTTTCTACGGTCCCCGGTCCCCCACTGTAGCACGGATGATGAGGACCCCGGGGGTCGCAGTCCACCCTTTGAGGTGTCAGAAGGTGACGAGGATACTGAGGGTCACCCGGGAACCTCCAGCACTCTGTCAGGTAAGCTACAAACATAAAGGATTTTGTTATGTATTTACTCTTAAAGACCCCATGAAATGGCTTGATGAGTGCAGTTTTTTTGTCCTTTGTTGACTTCACAAAGTTTGGCTGAAAATATTGGAGGGATTTCTTTTTAAAAAGCTAGTAGCTTGTAGTTTTTTCAGAGCAATGAACCTTTATTTGCTACTTGCAAATAAAGTTGGTTCTCACCATGTGACTAGACAAAAATCTTTGTAGTGCAACATGAGTCATCAATAATTTTAGTCTGTTTTCCCAGAAGAGAAATGTGCATACTGTATCTGCAATTTAGTAGTACAATAGCATATACACGGTCTCAAAAAGTACAGAAATTCGTATTTAGATTTTTATGTTGTCCTTGAAAGAAATTTCCAGGGTGAATGCAACTTGAGTTCTGTCCAAACTGGTCTCACAGAATCACGTTACTCTACCTACATTTTTGCTAAATGATTTTTATGTGGCTTGTTGTATGTATCGCAGCAGTGAAATGAACACTAGAAGCGCTACAAAAACAATGACTTTTATTAATTTTCACAAACGGCAGATTATCAGTTCATAAACACTTACTTTTTACTCTGTTCCTAATAAAATGCTATCTAATGACATCAAAACATTTTTACTATAGCGCATGACTTGTATGACGATTCCTTTCGCATTGTGGTGAATCAGAAGTCATTTCAGCTGTAATATACAGTACATCTCCTTTTATAAATAGACATTTACACAAAAGGTAGATTATATATTGTATTTCTGACATTATTTGTTCAGATGAACTTTACGTCACTTATGTCAACTGTGACAAAAATAATAATAAAACTTAATATTTATGTTTTATAATTCATGTAATTTCCATAACATAAAGTACAAGATTCACATTTCTGCTTTTAAACCCTCTTAAATGTCTTGTCCCAAAGACCTTTACATATGGAATATAGAGTGCAACAGTGCCCGCCCACTTTTTCAGCCATCTTGGCTCGGGAAGATTTTGCCCATTCATTTTTTCCATTGAGATTTCATAAAATCCTTCATAAAAAGTTGTAAGCCAAGGATCAAACCAATGAGCTCAAAAACATATCTCAACATTATATATTTTGATTAAAAGTAAAAAAGACAAAGGTACAAGACTGTGTCTCTCAGACATGTTCACAAGTCCCTGAGGTGGAGTCCAAGTCAAAGGCCACGTACACAATACAAAGTTTCAGGAGTGACAACCACATTTAAATACGGGAGTGAATCCCCAGAATTGTCATTCCATGGAAGCGCAGCGTAGTTCTAGTGGGAAGACTAGCAGCTGTACATCATCACATCATTAGCTGGGTAATTCCTAGCCAATCACATGTAAGCCATTGCTTTATAAGTCCGCTCACAATCTATCACATTGCTGTTTCGGTGTGCTAACACGGCAACCTCCACCACCCCACCACCACCAATTGAGCCCTGTCCCGCACGGGGGTAGGCTCCTCGCCCCTGCTTCCTATCTCCGCCAGGACATGATGGTTCCAGGTACAACTCCCTCGGACCGCCGGACGGGGCCTATGCCAAAGAGAGAGACATTACTTTCTGTTTTACATTTATCAAATAAATGGCATCTTAAATTTCACTCAAGCCTGCGTGTCTTCCCGATAGAAATGTGTGTACGGTACAGGATTTACTTCCGCAATTGAGATGATTGACAAGTGATAACCATGGCAACACTGCAGCATCTCACACCTGCGAAACATGAATGTCACCATAGATATACATATGTAGATGCCTCATTCAGCTTGTTCGGATACGTTAACCGTGGCACCATATTGACACGGTCAACAAGTTCTATGTGAATGTAAGTGAATGGAGAAGAAGCCACATGCCACTACATAAACTGCTTTTGTTTGGAAACAGTTCATCATGATATGAATTGACTGACTGGGTGCTAATTTACAGTATGTTTGCTATGACTTATTCATTTGTAGAGGACTTTATTTGTAGTTTGCTTCTCACTGGTCCTCACAGCGTTGTAATGTTTACGCCGTGAGGTTGAGAGATGGAGACCGGTCCACGAGACACACAAACACACCTGCTCTGCACTCAGTCTACTTTGTCCATTGATCCGGGAAGCGAATAGTTTCATTACACCCTTTGTGCATATGCGGTTTGATATCACTTAACAGAAAACAGCAGTGCATAAATGGAGAGAGAGAGAGAGAGAGAGGGAGTTGCCCCGGCTGGAAAAACAGTCGCAAAATGACTTGTGGTTTTCACAAGTCTATATTTTGAGTCCAAGTCAAGTTTCATGTCAATTGTTTAAGAGTTTGAGTTGCAGACTCAAGTTTCTATCTTTGGTGTCTTTATTGAGGGAATAAAAAAAAAAAATCCCATGAAGCAATGCAAATGATGTAATCAGATTAACAGCAATGGGAAAATATACATTTATTGATTTAAAGTTGTTAATTATATGTATAGAAACAATATATATTTGCATGTTATTGTGAAATATACAGGTATATGGCAATATTTGAATAAGTTGAGACTGGAAGAACGGCTCGATTGTGTCATTCACAGTGTGTCATGAGAGTGGGTGGTCACTGCAGAGCTCTTTTCGCGTGCTTAGTTCACTGCGATTCTCTGATTGGTGGATCTTTCTCTTCACAATCATGGGTACTGTAGTTCCTCACCCAGGAATTTCACTATTAAACACAATTTTTAAACAATAGAATTGACTGATGGCTTCTACAGAAGCATTTACCATTAGTTAACAACCTCTGAGGTCACGGTAGGTATATCTTTAAAGTTTTATAAGTTATTGTTAAAAATGTATTTGCTTATGAAGAAAATGAATGGGATTTGACTTCCAGAACCAGACTGTTGCGCTCTATTGCAAGTATGAGTGACACAGTGACGTGTACTGTTTCACAAATATGAAAGCAAAAGTGTCTGACGGCAAATACAGTTTCATGGCCGATAAGAAGTATTTATATATTTATATATTTATATATTTGAGATCAAAATTGGTGAATCCGATGGGAGTTTTCAGTGTTGTTGATACTGTGTTTCGTCCTGACAGTGCTTTAAAATAAATGTCAACTTCTACAGGAAACAAAAGGAAAGTTCGTCTCTATCAGTTCCTCCTGGACCTTCTGAAAGACGGAGACATGCGGGACTGCATCTGGTGGGTGGACAGAGAGCGAGGTGTCTTTCAGTTCTCCTCCAAACACAAGGAGGCTCTGGCCAGCCGCTGGGGACAGCAGAAGGGCAACCGCAAGAAAATGACCTACCAGAAGATGGCCAGGGCGCTGCGAAACTACAACAAGACCGGCGAGGTCAAAAAGGTGAAGAAGAAACTGACGTATCAGTTCAGCGGTGAGGTGATGAGGAGGATGAGTATGGAACGGAGGCAGTATCATCACTGAGAGAGGACTGAGGGCACACAAGACCCAGCTTCTTTTGCCCGTAACAACATGTACTTGTCTTCTGTCAAGCAGTGCACAATATGCTGTAAAAAATTTAATCTCAGGGATTTTCATTATGAAATAATATGTATTTAGCAGACACTGAACAAGTATTCAAATGTCCTTGTTTCAGCGATGGGCAGACAAATATGTCCAGTGTGAGTTATTCTACTCAGCCGAGTTCAATGTCAAATTACATTTAGGCTTTCCTTTGTTAACCAGGTTCATGTTTAAGGCTGGTTTAACTGTGGGTTAGTAATGAATCTAGGTAGTCAGGATTTGACATTTCACACCGTACATAGTTAACCCTGGGTTCATGTTTTTCTTCGCATATTTACGAGGTTAATAATGATTTGGAGAAATACGGCGTGCAACAAGCACATGACCCATTTCATAATTGCTTGTACATCTGTGGAAATGTCTCCATGTATATGGACTATTTAATGAATAAATGAATAATTAAAACCCTCCATTATTTTAGTTACTTAGCATTTGTTGTCACTGTTCAACGTTTGTACCTGCTTCCTTGAGATGCTGAAGCTTAACAGTGTGTGCAATTACAGATGCATATTTAATGCTTTGAGGCTGTTTAAAATTGGTAGTCTTGTTGCTAACTTGCTGTAACATTCTTGCATTGCACTGTTTCATGTGTACCTTTGGCACTGCAACTCTGCAGCAGAACTCTTCATTCAGGGTTAAAGCAGAGCAAATGTTCAAAAACCCTTTTTATGTATTAAAATACAATACAATGATACATTTATACTGTTTATATGTTCTACTTCATGTTCGATTACAGAATATAAAGACCGTATGTCAAATATTTTGATCTGTTTTCTTGAAAGAGAAAGACTAATGCAAGCCAATTACATAATCTCTATAATATCCAGTGATTACATATTTACAAGTGAAAATATTAACTCTTGATATCAATGATTACATTTGCACTAGTAAAAAATTCACAATGATCTCTCATTCTCTCAATTACAGATATCTATCGATCATTTCTCACTAGTAGAAATGACATATACACATACTGTATGTGATATGTACTTCTTACTAGTAAAAAATTATCATTTTTGCACATCAATAATTACATTGTTACTAGTGAAACGTTCCATTCCTAATATCAGTAATTGAATATCTAGTAAAAATGAATTTTTTTTTATATCTGTAGTTTTGTTTTTTACTAGTGGCATTGTTCAACTTGTGTATATCTATGTTGTTAATGTAAATAGTAAGACAAACTTTATTGCATTTACAGTTATCAAAAATGAGCATTTTCAATAGTTGTGATTCCACTGTTGATTTGGGGAATGGACATTGTCACTAGTCACAATATAATTACTACTATATAAAATAAACCTTTTCACTAGTAAAACATACAGAACATGTGTAATTGGAATTGAATCTAGAAATGAATTATAATTCTGTAATTCTGTTTTGAACAGGAATGAATGACTGATCATTGATATTCTACTAGTGAAACTGCAGTTACAGATATTTGGTTTTCACAAGTTGAAATTCTATTTTTGGTATCAAGAATGGGTATTTCTGTGATGAATTACATAATATCAAGAATGAACATTTTTATAGTGTAAACCTAATTTTTGATATCAAATATAAATATTTTCACTAGTAATAATTTCATTGCAAATATAAAGAATGATCATTTTAACTAGTTAAAATTGAATTGTAAATATCCATAATTCATTTTCTGCTAAGTGATTACATTTCTAAAAATGACTTGCAATAAAAGGATGTAAATTGTAAGTGTGTACATCTGCTAAATGTGAAAAATAATGATCAACTTTTAAGAGTACACTAAAGCAACAGACATCTATTAAAAGCTACAAAACTCTCATTTTCATTGCATGGAGTCTAGTAACTCTAGGGACAGACATGCTAATATAAAACCCTGGGCTTCAGCATTTATGGATGAGATCTTTCACTCAATCATTTGTAATAGCTCAGTGTGGTGGCTAAACCAAATGAATTACTTTTGAATAATTATATGAGCAGTCACTATAACTGACAAGCATATAAACCATGCAAGGTCCAATTAAAAAACTATAATGACTATATACAGTAGAAAGGAAAAATATGTGAACCCTTTGAAATCAGCTGGCTTTCTGGATTAATTGGTAATAAAATGTGATTTCATCTTCATCAAAGACAGAAGTATAGAAAAACACAATGATTGAACACATCCCATTAAACATTCACAGTGCTGTGGAAAAAGAAAGTGAACCCTTGGATTTATTAACTGGTTGATCCTCCCAAACAATTCAACCTTAGTTTCATCAATCCACAAAACATTTTCTCAGTAGCATTGTTGGAAAGCAGTTCCTGCCATGAACACCATGTCTGTTTATTGTTTTCCGTATATAGTAGATTCATGAAAAGATATGTTAACCAGTTCCATTGATTCCTTAAATTCTTTATCTGTCTCTCTATGGTTCTTTTTTACCACATTGAGCATTCTGCAGTGTGCACTTTGAGTCATCTTGGCTGGACAGCCCCTTCTAGTGAGAGTAGCCACAGTAAAAAAAACATCTCCATTTATAGACAAATTGTGTAGCATATGGAAAGATGAATATCTAAGCTTTTCGCAATAACTTCGTAACAAAATTAGCTTTTGTTGACGTTATTAGCCTATGGGGTTCACATACTTTTCCAACCTATACTGTGAATGTTGTAACTAAGATGAAGATAAAACCATATTTAAAGACAAATTTATACATAAATGCAGGTAAATAAAAGGGATCACATATTTTTCTTGCCACTGCAGACACACTGTTGATGTTGCTCTATGCTGCCATCCAGAGGATTATACACAAGAAGCCCCAAATATAAAAACTATTACTTGATCAATGCAAATGTGTAAAATAACTTCATTTAATTGATCTTTAAGGCATTTCAAAAACAATGTTCAATTCTCAAACTCATGTTACAAATATACACAATTTATTTATACATTCAAACAGTAACAATCTATGAATTATCTGAGATTCTAAACAGGTATTGCGTTGATGTTTTTTCACTAACGGTAATTAAATAAATGGTGCAAAGAAAAAGTAGGGGGGATATTAAGATCATTTTTGGATTAAGTATATTATACCAGTAAACACCCTAAATATGTATAATGCATAATTATTAGAATAGTTAAAACAATATTATCAGCGTGACAATTTGAGTGAAAAGTTGAATTTGATTAGTGACCTACAAATAGTGCAGAACCATAAAAATGTCTTAATCATTTCACATCACATTTAATTTCTTTGCTATGCATTTTTACAAATCCTAAAACTTAGTTTCTTTATATTTTATTTGGATTTAGACAGTAGTTTGGACCCCACTGCATATAAACTGAAGGTGTTGCTCTATGCTACCACCCAGGAGACTAGAAACGGGATGTCCCACATGTATGAACAACAGACCCACACAGATTCTATTGATTTCAATTCATAGATCTTTAGGACAGCTATTTTCATTACTCAAAAATATATTCTACATCCTGTCTATGCTGGGCAAACAAAAGAAAGATTACACAAATATACAGCACACAGTTACTATAGCAACACGACTCGGGATAACAAAAATGACTTCCATTGACAGACAGTGTAGAAAAGTGAAATTATCCCACTGATTTTGTTCAGTTTTTAATTTACAGAGAGTCCCAGAAAAGATACAGTCTAAAACTAGATCTGTTTAACACTGTACACTGAGTTTGTGTTTTAGAAGTTCACATCATGGTTAAAAGAGAGGCTAACGAAAATACCACACATGTGATATCAGCCTGCTGAAACATTCTCAGATTCACATTATCAGTACGCTTCCCTTATAATGTCCCACATACACCGAAAGAAAAAAGTCATCCACTAAAGTCTTTCCAAGTAATTATCTTCAGACAGATAGAAATGTTTGCAATCCTCATAGATTGAAATTAGCAAGAGCTTCACTTTGTTTCTGTTTTTTGAATAATACTTTTTCATATCTTTTCTCTTCTGGTTATTAAATAAACCAGCACATGGTGATAAATGTATAAAAGCTAAAAGGACTTTATGATGATGACGTTTGTGAAGTTTACTGCCTGGATTAATAACAATCTTCAATGGACAGCTTCACATTCAGTTATTAGCAGCGTCGGCGTGTCTGGGCCAGTTTTCTTCCTCAATGCCAGAGTCAAACTCTTCCTCAGTTTCTTTTGGGGGAGCTCTGAAACACAAATACACAAAGATCAAACTTTATTTCTTACATACTCTTTTGGGACATCAGTGAAATGCTTGTCATAGTTCTATAATGTTAACTACGTTGTAATAGTCTTTTAGAAATTTAAGATGCAATTCACAGAAAATCGTCCTCTCCGCTAAAGCTTTAAAATTGAATTTGTGTCTGCGGTCAGTTTTAAAAATTGGTCATTGACGGCACATGCCACAGGTTCTGGTGTGCTGTGCGGCAGTTAAAATATGCGGAATGGAGAAGAACATTGGAGAGCAACAAAGATTGGGAAGATCTTCAATTAAGAAGAACTTAAATTTTGGTCTGTTCCTCACACAAAAAATATTGCATGACATCAGAAGACTTATATATATAGCACATGAGACAAACATGGTTACTAAACAGAGCCCCTTTGAGGACAGGTAGGGAATATCTGAAATAGTGTCCCATTCCCTCACAATATATTTTGCATTTACTCGCAATCATTTTGTGTTCCCTTGTAATAGTTGTTTGCATTCCCTCGTAAAAGTTTCAGTTTCTTTGCAATAGTTTTGTATTACCTCTCAATAGTTTGCGTCTCTTCGCATAGTTTTGTGTTCCTCTATAAAAAGGTTTGCATTTTCTCGCAAAAGGTTTTGTGGTCCCTCTTAATGCCATACATTCTGCAGTCCCTCTCAATGCAATATGTTTTGCTTTCCATTGCAATGCATTACGATTTGCGTTCCTCAACAATGGAATACATTTTGCTTTCCCTCACAATAGGTTTTGCATTCCCTTGAAGAGTTTGTGTCCCCTTGCATTAAGTTTTTCGTTACCTTGCAATAGTTTTGCATTCCATCATAATACGTTTTGTCACTCGCAATACGTTTTACGTTCCCTCACATTTAGTTTTATGTTTCCTCACAATTAGTCACTCGTTGAAATAGAATGCAAACCTCTTCAGTAAATAAATTCCCTCCCTGTCCTCAAAGGGCTCTTTATTACAACGACTTGCCATTGAAAAAAAAAGAAAAAAAGAAAGTGACAATTGTTCAAAATTCTCCTTTGTCTTCCATGGACAAAAATAACAGCAAATGGGTTTGGAATGACATAAGGGTAAGTAAATGATTAAACAATTGGTGCAGTGATTAACAAGACAAATAAAAAAAATGGCACTTCATGTAAAGGAGGACTTGTAAATGAGCTCAAAGCATTTTTTTTTTTTTTGTAGTTTCAGGTTTATGAATGATAAATAACAGTACCTAATGTAGCGTGGTTCACACTTGCCCTGGACAACCTCCTTAGTCAATTCCACAGCCATGATGTCAGAGTGAGGCACCTCAAACATTGGCTCCAGCAAGAGCTTCTCCTGGAGGACCAGACATTACACATACATCACATTAGAGAACACCTTACATTAGATCATATGCTAATTAATGGGATGAGGTTTTGATTCCAGCTATTTACCATGATGGAGCGAAGGCCTCTGGCACCTGTTTTCCGTTCCAGAGCCAGACGAGCGATTGCCTTCAAAGCATCTGGAGTTACATTCAGCTCACACTGGAACAGAGGCACAGAACCAGAAGATAACTAACAAGAATTTTTCAGTTTCATTAAAACAGGGTGTTTGCCTGCACAAACATTTGCCACCAAAATGCTAGAGTGATTTAGATTGCTAAGATGTTCTGAGTATTTTTGCACACTGGAGATATAAAACTCCAATTTTGATTTCATGGGGTCTAATACTTAGGGTTAGTGATTTTAAAAAACCTCTAAACTTAAGTATGAGCAATAGTAATAGTGATGCTTGCCTCAACAATTTTGAAATACTGGAACTTAGCAAGCAAGTGTGATGCCACCTTTGTGTAAAGATGACCATGATATTGGTTGGTGTGTTTATGTACATACTTTATCCATACTGAAGAGAGCCTGATACTGAGGAACCACAGCGTTACGAGGCTCTGTTAGAATCTGCACCAGCATCTGCTCGTCCAGACTGTGCAGTGGCACCACCACAGGAAGACGGCCAACAAACTCCGGGATCATGCCAAACTCAATGAGGTCTCGCACCTCAACATTCCTCAGGAGCCGGTCCTTCTCCTCAATCTCTGCCATTGCGTCCACATCATTGCCTGAAGTGTTGGCCAAATCTGCAGCTGCTGCAGCTCGACGTCCTTTGCCCAGGTTTGAGGGTGTCCCAAAACCAAGATACTACATACAGAAGAATGCAATATACTTATAAATAAATCTGAAAATTTGTGAAGAACTGTAAATACTTACATAATTTAAGAAAAAACTCTTTAAACAGGGCCTTCTCACTGAATCACCTTCTCATTTTTCCTGCAGCTGATAATCCTGTCCAGCCCATTGAAGGCACCTGATGCCACAAACAGGATGTTGGTTGTGTCCACCTGCACAGTCTCTCCTCTCAACTTCCTGCTGTTCTTCTCTGGAACATTAATAATTGTTCCCTCAAGGAGTTTCAGCAAACCCTGTGCAGATACGGAAATAACTATGAACAATCTGTCTTTTGACACAGTATTATTTACCAGATACTACGGTCTATCCACTCTGCACTGAGCATCACAGGCACTGTCCTTCCTAGCAGGTGAATCAGTCAAGGACATCTTTGAGGGGAGAGGTACCTATGTTGCATGAGCGAACCACTGGTGTACCTCAAGGTTCAGTGCTCGGTCCTCTCCTCTTCTCAATATACAAAAAAATAGCTTTTACCACTGCTGATGACCCCACTGGCCACCACATCAGGTTTGAGGCACTGATCCTTGTGTACACAACAGCCACTGAGTCTGCACTCACTAATGCAAGTCTATGTTCCTTAATGATTTATGCGCCATGCAAATGAGTGGTCTCTAGAGGTTTTAAATGACAAGGTACAAAATCACTTTCCAGACCTTTTTACATTCACTGTCCTTTTGTTCGTGGGCCAAATTTCCAAACGGCACCCAAGCAGATGAGTCTTCAAGAAACAATTAAATTACTTCACAAAAAATTGACCCATAACTGTTAACACACTTACAAAACTTACTAGTGAATCCTTAAAAAAATTAAAATAAATGGATGTTTCTTCAACGTCAGGCACTTTTATATTCCAGGGGTGGATTTGTATTAAAACAAACTGATATTACCAGCTTTGCACACCTGGATTTAGGGATTTTCTGCCATTCTTTAGGTTGGATGGGACAGTTGGTGGACAGATATTTTTAGGTCTCTCCAGAGATTGTGTTCAAATGTTCGTTTGGGTTTAAGTCCGGGCTCTGGCTGGACCACTCAAGGACATTCACAGAGTTATCTCTAAGCCACTCTTGCGTTGTCTTGTCTGTGTGCTTAGGGTCGTTGTCCTGTTGGAATCTTCGGCCCAGTCTGAGTACTTGAGCGCTCTGGACCAGGTTTTCATTAAGGATATCTCTGTATTTTGCTGCGTTCAGCTTTCCTTCATCCCTGACCAGTCCCTGCCACTGAAAAACACCCTCACAGCATGATGCTGCCACCACCACCAGGCTTCAACGTTGGGATAGTATTGCGCAGGTGACGAGCGGTGCCTGGTTTCCTCCAGACATGATTCTTGGAATTGAGGTCAAACAGTTCAATTGCCATTTCATCACACCATAAAATCTTGTTTCCAACAGTCTGAGAGTCCTTTAGGTGTTTTTTTATGTGTCTCGCACAGAGGAGAGTCTTCTGTCTGGCCACTCTGCCAAAAAGCAAAGATCAGTGGAGTGTTGCAGTGATGGTTAACATGGTTGCAAGTTTCTCCCATCTCCACACATGATCTTTGGAGCTCAACCAGAGTGACCATCGGATTCTTTGTCACCACTCTTACCATGACCCTTCTCCCCGATTGCTCAGTTTGGCCGGGCAGCCAGCTCTAGGAAGAGTCCTGGTTGTTCCAAACTCCTTACATTTAAAGGAATAGTTCACTCAAAAATGAAAATTCTCTAATTATTCACTTACCCTGATGCCATCCCAGATGTGAAGATTTTTAGAAGATAGGCAGGTCCTTATAATAGAAGTACACGGGTGCCAGCATTTTGACGGTCCAAAAGTCAAATTTAGGCAGCAAAACATTTATCCAAATTACTCAAGTCGATCAATAAGTGTTTTCTGAAGCAAATTAATACATTTGTGTAAAAAATATATAGATATTTAAAAGGTTATTAATCTGTCTTAATCCACCCCTCTCTGTTTTTAACTCTTCTGGAAAGTCATTCAATTGTAATAGTAATTTTTTTCTTTTGCTCTTGGAGCAAATGTTAAGAGAAAATAATATTTGCTGTTTACCCTGCAAACATTTACTTCCACATTCCAAAACCCAGAGTGTGAAAAAGGTCTATTACACACCTGCTGAACTCCTTCACCCCCAACATCTCTGAGCTGATGAATGCCAGGCACACTGCCGATTTTATCCACCTCATCCAAGAATACTATACCTGCAAAACAGCGACAATGACAGTTGCAGACCACCAATAAGAAAGCGTTAGAAATTTAATTTGACTAAATAAGAGTAATCAAAAAGCTTCAGTAACACAATGAAATGTATAAAAAGTCAAGTAAAGAGGCGTTTTAAATTTGTCAATATTTCGCTCTCAAAATTATAGACTGTGACTTCAGTTATTAAATGTAGAAGTGTACGGCATTGTATGACATAGTTCAGTATGCAGAAGGGAACTTGCTTGAAATGGAGGTAATACACAAATATACAACATTCTGGACATTTTCAACACTATAAAACTCATCAAATTAATTGCAAATTATCATATATATTAATCTTTTCTATAGCTTTTTTTTATATAAAAAGCATAATAATTCAGATTTAATTTTATTGCAGTATTGTGGTAGATAAGTAAAGCTTAGATTAGACAATACAAAAAGTGGCTTTAGAAGTCAATGTATTGTTTATATTCCCATATCATTGAACACTACAGTCCACAGCAACCCATAAAGCTATTGAGTTGGTCACAATCTTGCATTCCGGCTTTGCCTTTGTCAAATGTCAAAGGCCAAAATGTCATTTTGGTGTCAAAAACGCTGCATTTTTAGGACATTGTGTCATGTTAAAAATAGTTGAAACTTTGAATATTGCGTCGAGATCCCTGCATTCTGTTATGCTATATCTAGCTGTAAAGAACACGTCCTGTGTGAGTGCTGTGCTGCTTATGAGGTTTGTTGAGGCGCACAGACTGCCTCCTACTCACGCAGCTCGAAAAAACACAAAGTTACATGTACTTCAACTTTGAAATGCTCAAATGGTAGGAAAATACATACTGTTATTATGGAAATGACATACGTGTCAGGAGGCATGATTAATTGCATACAACTTCTGAACACGTTATTTTTATATAATTAATCACAATAAATGTACACATCGACAGCCCTACTTATTCCAGTTCATGTTGTAGGTATTACTTTTTGTAAATACTGTCAGACATTTATGACACATTCACCAATGCACAACATTGGATCACGTGAAAATGTTAACAAATGGGAGTCAAGTCTGTGAGTCTGACCTTGCTGGGCTTTCTCCACTGAGTAGTTGGCATCCTGCAGAAGTTTGGCAATAACGGATTCGATGTCCTCGCCTACATAGCCGGCCTGGGTCAGGGTGGTACAATCACAGATAGCGAAGGGCACATCCAAACATTTAGCAAGGGTCTGTGCCAACAGGGTTTTACCTATTGTGATTAAACACTGTAAACATCAGTATTAAGACAAAGAAATTTGAAATACATTAAAATGATCACACATCAAAACTGGACTAATTAAAAAATATTTGAATATAAACACTGGCAGCCAAAAGTTTGGAATAATGTACAGATTTTGATGTTTCGGAAGGAAATTGGTACTTTAATTCACCAAAGTGGCATTCAACTGATCACAAAGTATCATCAGGACATTACTGATGTAAAAAACAGCACCATCACTATTTGAAAAAAGTAATTTTTGATCAAACCTAGACGGGTCCCACTTCAAGCAGCCATCACTCCAACACCTTATCCTTGAGTACTCATGCTAATTTGGTACAAGAAAATCACTTGCATATAATGGCAAGTGATTTTCTTGTACCAAAATAGCAAATTAGCATGATCATGTGAAACACAGTTGAAAGTTATTTGGTTCATTAAATGAAGCTTAACGTTGTCTTTGTGTTTGTGTTTGATTTGTGACAGTATACAATAGACTGGCATGTCTTAAGGTCAATATTAGGACAAAAATGGCAAAAAAGAAACAGCTTTCTTTAGAAACTCGTCAGTCAATAATTGTTTTGAGGAATGAAGTCTATACAATGCTTGAAATTGTCAAACAACTGAAGATTTCATCCAAAGGTGTTCACTACAGTCTTCAAAGTCAAAGAACAACTGGCTCTAACAAGGACAGAAAGAGATGTGGAAGACCAGATGTACAACTAAACAAGAGGATAAGTACATCAGAGTCTCTAGTTTGAGAAATAGACACCTCACATGTCCTCCGCTGACAGCTTCATTGAATTCTGCCCGCTCAACATCAGTTTCATGTACAACAGTAAAGAGAAGACTCAGGAGGACTTATGGGAAGAATTGCAAAGAAAAAGCCACTTTTGAAACAGAAAAACAAAAAGGTTAGAGTGGGCAAAGAAACACAGACATTGGGCAACAGATAACCACATTGAACTTTTGTGGGATCAGCTAGACTGTAAGGTGCGTGAGACGTGCCCGACAAGACAGTCACATCTATGGCAAGTGCTACAGGAAGTGTGGGGTGAAAGGTCACCTGAGTATCTGGACAAACTGACAGCTTGAATGCTAAAGATCCGCAAAGCTGTGATTGCTGTACGTGGAGGATTTGATGAAAGCTCTTTGAAGTAGTTTAAGAAGTTCTGAATATCTTTTTCAAATTGTAATAATACATTTTCACATTATTAATATCCTGACTATACATTGTGTTCAGTTGAATGCCACTTTGGTGAATAAAAGTACCTTTTTCTTTCCATAAGAGCAAAATCTGAACATTATTCCAAACATTTGGCCGCTAGTGTATATAATGTATATATACATCTTTAAATCAAAATTCGGCCATTTTTAATTCAGTGTAAAAGCTGTAGTCACCTGATCCAGTAGGTCCCAGGAGCACAATGTTGCTCTTCTCCAGTTTAATATCAGTGTGGGTGGAGTCAAGCACTTCCCCGCCCCTTTTCTCTTGAGGAGCTTGCTGATTGGTCTGCTGCTGAACAGATGCGCCCAAAGCGTTACCATGGGGACTGATCCCGGCGATCTGAAGCAGCTCTGTGAAAACAACCAAAGCACTTCACATCTCCATTCCACAGGTGCACGTCTTAATTACTTAACATCATAAAGGTTATTTATGTAAGCATAAAAAGAGACACATGATTCCACATGAATTCTGCTGCCTGTTTTTCCTGGAACTACTGCAGTCTGAATCTTTCTAAAAATATATAATAACCAGACATAGATGTGGCCAGAGATTTTGTCTTCTCACAACACTTCTTTCAGTCAAGTGTTAAATGTGTTAAATTTTACTGCCTTCTTTTTTTTTATTATTAAATATGAAAAATGTAAATTTATTCTACTTAATTGTTTATCATAAATCAATTCTTTATGAGCTAAATCCTGGTCGCTTACTTTTAAATCCATTTCATATCTCAGGAAATGGCATTTTACATGACTAGTATGCAAAAATAGCGCTTAAATCTAAGAATGCCATTTTTTCTTTTCAACACGTTATCAGTGAAAGGTGCTTAACCTCCCAAAAATGTGCTTATCAACCTCTGAAGGTCAAACCTCAGTAGCAGCAAAATTGTAGTTAATAAAAACATTCTATTGTATGTGTTTTAATGTTAGTACATAGTAGTTAAGTATATGACACCTCATATAAAGTGGGAACAAACAATCAGTGTTTTCTTGCAAAGGTTTTAATTTGGTCAATAATTGGCTGATACATTTCGGTGGCCAAAACATTGGTGCATCCCTAACATAAAACACCAGAAAGGGGATGATTATGAAAATCAAGAGTTCATGGCAAATTCACTGCATATTCGCCACTGATAATTTTCACATGCAAACGAGCTTTGCGGCAAAGTGTTCATTGTTGCCAAAGGTTTGCCTTATGTAACATATTACAAAGATTTTCTATTTAACAGGCACACCTATTTGAATTACTCAAACTACTTAACTACTTAAATTGAAAGCTAAATCTCTGTATTGAAGATTTAAAGGAAAAGTTTGCCCCAAAATGTAAATGGTTCTCATCATTTATTTACCCTCATGTTGCTCCAACCCTGAATTACTGTCTTTCTTTTAGGGATGCATCGATGCCACTTTCTCTCCCCGATCCGATACCGAAACACTTGGAATTGGCTGATACCGATCCCGATATCAGAGTTGTATTTTTTTTTTCTTAATCATTTTAGAATATCTATGCCTGGAACTAATGAGGCGTACGGTTTAAAAGAAACACAAACCTCTAACTGCACATTATTTTAATTTAAACCTGTAGCATATTAAGAAAATCTTAATTTGTACTAATCTACTGGATAATCCAACCGCAAAATGAACAGTAATTCCAGTAAAAGTCTTCAGTAAAAAAGAAAATTAAATTTTTTGTTTGCACATTTTGTATCTGGACATAAATAATTCAGATCTTTTTTTGCTCACTTTAACCCTGTACAGCCTGACATATGAATGAATTGTCAGGAAATTATAATGTGTTTACATTAAACTATTTTTACCATAGACAAACTATAAAAAGAAAACTTTAAAAAAAAGAAAAAAATTGTGCACGGTTTTTTTTTTTTTAATGCATCATATTTGATACGGCTTTAAAGGTCATTATCCTCTGGAGGTCCAGCGATTACTTTTTGTGTAGGAGAATTGCTATTTAATTTTTTGTCAGTCCATACATGCTGCAGTGGTACATTTGGGGGTATTATCAGAGGACTACCTTTGCTTTTCAGAGATACCAAATGTTTGAGAGTTTGACCATGACAACTTCCTCTCCTTGGTCTATAAATATGGATTGAAATGAATCGCAGTTCAATTCAGCACATCAAATACAATATTAATCAAATATAATTTTTTCAATAAATCAATTTTTATCTTGTGTATTTTATGGAACAAACACTATATTGACATTTAAAAAAGGGAAATTGTAAAACGTTTTTTGCTGGGTTTCAGATATTTATGGTAAGATGACATCATAATAGCTTGTAAATGTAAAATAATGAGATCTTTATGATGACTGAGCAGGCTGCATACATGAAAATACACAGAAATATCCAAATCCAAACCTCATTTGCATGTTAAAATAACGAGCGACAAGGCTGAACGACAGAACGATATTGATATTTATCGTAAAAAATACATTTTCAATATTGATGATAAACTTTTGAATAATTTTTTATATTTAGCCGATGTTATACATATAGACGATCAGATCAGGTATGTGTCGCTAAAGACGCAAGCAGCTCGGCAAAGTTATACACACAACTAGCTAACTGAATCACAGTCATGAAATCAGCCGTTTAGGAAGTATAACGCCTGTTATTAGGCAGCCCTGCTGTAATAACAACTGGTAATGAGGCCAGATTAGGCTTGGTAGCCGCTAGCTAGCTATCCAGCTAATATGATGTGTATGAACAAGACAGCACAGACAAAGCAATACAGTTATTGACTGAACACAACAACAACTCCAACATCAACACTAGTGCTGCTTATTTATCAACTATATAGTAAAACTAAATTCATGATCCGTGAAATTGAAACTAGCAAGAAAGTGTTTCTTCTTATTGTGATGTTTATTGGCATTGGCAATTCAGCTTTTGGTGCATTACTGCCACCTACTGAGCTGAATTGTGCAGCGTCACAAAGAAGTCTTTCAGTGGAGTCAAACAATAGTTAATCTAACATACCTAAGAGTTAACCCTCCAAAGAACATGGAATTTGTGCCTTTAATGCTTAAAAAAAAAAGAAAAAAAAAGAAGAAAATAAGAAAGAAAGAAACATTACTTTGTATCTTATCTATGAAAAGCACAAACTAAGTTGTCACTGTTCCGCACAAAATAATGATATCATCAGCCCTAGTTTCCAAACCCTGTCCTTTACAATCTAGACCATGGGGCCCTCTGCTGGCCCAAGTCCACACTATAAATAAAAACTAAATTCAGAGAGACCCAGTGTGAAGCTGGGACAGTAACTAGGTCAATGTGACACTTTATCCAACTTTATGAAGGTCAGCAATGTATCGACCTGATCCTGATGCGTCAGGCACCCAGCACGGATGGTTCACACGCGTGTACATTAATGTAGAGTCATGTTGCGTGTGTGTAAAAAAAGAAGCAGGAATAGCTTAGGTTTTACTAGGTTATTTTAACTTAAAAAGCATTTACAGTGATGTACAAAAAACATCACTTACTTGTAAACCTGTATTCATCTTCACGTCTTCTGATCTCAAGTTCTAAAGAGAGAGAAGGACAGTTAGCTTACTGTCCCATGACTACCACAACAACCACCAAAGAAATGAGTTGTGTAACAGGAAATGTAGGGGAAAGTTCATAGCATGCTGGAACCACCAAAAGACCTTTTAGTCGATATCTATTAGCTTTAAGATCATCAATATGCTAGTGTGCTTCTAAATATTGAGAATATATAAGCATTTCAAATCTGAAGTCCCTCTATTGCGGCTAACAAGACTCAAGGACATTGATGATGTCACATAGAGGTTGAGAAACCTTGTTTAATCAAATTCTTTCTACAACGATATTGCACCCTACCCCCTTCTGCATGTCTGTTCTAACTGGTTCTGATCTTGCCTTCATAGGGCAATTGGAAGAGAGCACAATCCAGGCTGTAGGGTCACTCCAAACAGAAAATCCATTGAGAATCACTTTAAACGTGAGTTCTGCCTGATCATTATCACCAGCCATTTGAGGCTCCTAGAAGGGAATATGGCAGGAATGATCACTTCTGAATGGGATGCATCAATGCAGGAGTGGGATGCAAGGAAAGTTTGTTTATATTTGATGTGCGGCCGGAGGTTTCTTGGGATGTACAGCTCTAGTAAATGATCTTAATTCTTTGTTTAATTAAATTGTGATTCAAAACATGGACATACACCGATCAGCCATAACATTAAAACCACCTGCAGTTACAGAAATACTCAAACATTCATTCACTGTATATAGATCACTGAGATCACATTTTTACCCATTCTGATGGTTGATGTGAACATTAATGGAAGCTCCTCACCCGTATCTGCATGATTTTATGCACTGCACTGCTGTCACATGATTGGCTGATTAGATAATCACATGGATGATTGTTGGTGCCAGATGGGCTGGTTTGAGTGTTTTTGTAACTATTGATCTTCTGGGATTTTCATGCACAACAGTCTCTAGAATTTACTCAGAATGGTGCCAAAAACAAAAAACATTAAGTGAGCGGCAGTTCTGCAGGCCAGACTGGTTGAAAAAGTCTATGGTAACTCAGATAACCGCTCTGTACAATTGTGGTGAGCAGAATATCATATCAGATTGCTATTCTGAGATGAGGATTGGCGCTGTTTTGGCGGCATGAGGGGGACCTACACGATAATAGGCAGGTGGTTTTAACGTTGTGGCCGATCGGTGTACTATCTTTAACTATCTTCATCTGCATTTGACTTGCACAACAGCTCCAGTTTCGTGGTAAGTGAAGATAGTGATCTGCTGTGTGCGGTTATGGGCTGGTTATAGATTAATGTTGTCAGTTAGATCATCGTTTGGTTGGCAGGTATTGATATCGGTATTGATATCCCCGGTACGCAGCTCTGACATGAGCAGCATGGTGGAAAGGGGTATGTGTGTGTGTGTGTGTGTGTCTGCAAACTAAAGCCTATTGGCTGTTTTTTAAAATGGGATGAGTCCATTGACTTGTTCCACCCACACTTCCTGTTTCAGTTGGAAATGCGTCAAACACCAAATCAAACTCTGCTCGTCAAGGCACTTCACAGGTTCATAAAATGCTATTGCTTTACAGTACAATACTATTGGAGAAATGCCAAAGATCACAGACCTAAAGAGCACTAGCAGGGCATTGGGCTGAGATTAAGTATGGGTGACAGAGTTTTGACGGTCTCAAAATGAAGGCTGCACAGTTGCCTCTTTCTGCATGATAATGCACACTGCCACACTGCACACAATGTTCAGGAATGGTTGGAGGAACATGATGAAGAGTTCAATGTGTTGCCGTGGCCTCCAAATTCCCCAGATCTCAATCCGATTGAGCATTTGTGGGATGTGCTGGACCAACAAGTCCAATCTACTGCATGGTGGCTCCACCTCACAACTTACAGGACTTGAAGGATCTGCTGCTAATGTCTTGGTGCCAGATACCACAGGACACCTACAGGGGTCTTGTAGAGTCCATGCCTCGGCACGTTGGTGCTGTTTTGGTGGCACGCGGAGGACTAATAGGATATTGTTCATAATGGTTTGGCTCATCAGTGTATATCTATAAACTTTTCAATCCAACTGGATGTACAACTAGTAGTTTATCCAAAAATGAAAACACTGTCTATTTCAGATCAACATGTTGCTTCAAACCCGTACGCCTTTCTTTCTTCTGTGGAACATGAAAGGTGAATTTTTAAAGCCAAGCACCAAAATGACAACAACAACATCAACAAAAAAAGCACCATAAAAGTGTTTCATACATCTCGTGCACTACAGTATATTCAAAGAATTAAACCAGTAAACCAGGGCGGATGCCAAAAGATTTTCAGTGAATAATGAGTTTGATGTCAGATGGTATCTAGAGGACTTTACTAACCTCTTGGAGTGAGTGAACTCTGTTTCTCAGCTTCCATTTGCTGTCGGCCCGCCGCTGGAAGGTTGTTGTAGATCCTCTTATAATGATTATAAACGGCAACTGCCAACACCTTCTTGGCATAGGACTGGCCGACCACATATTTGTCGAGGTAGGCGTAAATCTAAAGACGTCGAGACAACAGAAGCCCCTGTGAACGACTGTTTACTGCATTTCTCAAATTCCAATTCTAAAAAGCATTGGCTTTGAGTTCTTTACATTTCTTAAAGTTGGAATTACACAAATCTAATTACAAAAGATTAACTTAACGTAAAAATGGACAACATGACATGATGAATCGTACCTTTTTAGGAGGTGGAGGGGTTTTTTGAGCAAACGATATTTTAGCATTCTCTGAGGCGGCTTCAGCCTCCTTATTCAAACCCTTCTTAGAGTCTGCCTCAGACAGAACCACAAAGAAATGATGGCACTTTTCACATTTCACAAACCGCGTGGAGGCTGTGGAGAAAAGAAATACAAGATACTCAATCAGTCAATGACAAAATGCAATCAAACCAGTTATTACAACCTAAAATATCCCTCACAGCACATGTACATCACCCTGACGTCTATTTGATGTGTGTGTTTACATCTAGAAGATGTATGTTTTACATTGTTTGCTCATCTGCAATACATCTATAAGTATGTCAATAAGTATGTCTCGGATGTCAGCAGATGTCTTTGAAACTTTAATGATTTACAATGTTTTTAAATCTGATCTTTGAAAGACATTTAGCAGATGTTAATTAGACTGTGATGTTTTCTAGATGAAAAGATCTACAGACATCTCGGAGATGTACGTGTGCTATCTGGATATGGGCCAGCCTTTACATCCTGAAAAATCCATTCTGGTCGACCACTAATATTAACATCAGATATTGCTCCATGAAAAGGGTAACTGAATGACACTTACTTACAAAAGTCTCCACATGTGTGCAGGGGTTGCCACATTTCGGGCATCTCAGCTGACTGCCACCTTTACCTGAACCTGCTGCACCAGACGCCCGCTTTCCACTGGCATCACTTACACTCGCCTTTTCAATGCAAAAATGCACCATCAATATCTATAAATATTTGTTATGTCTAACAATATTCCGACAAATGTAATAAAACATTAAACTGTACCTTTCCTCCATCTCCGTCTCTGGGCGTGCTGTCTTTAGAGGCAAAACACACAGTTGTCTGTGAAAATGATTTCACACGTATGAATGGAGGCAGATGAACTTCATTACACACTGGTCTACTGTGAGCAAAGAACTGAACCCGAGAACGACAGAAACCTATAACAACAACACAATACAACATACAGAAAATATCAGGCAATTCAATTTGTTGCATTTGATAGTATTGCAATTCTTTTTACCTTGAACCATGGTTTAGTAGACATGTTCCATTGTAATGCTTTATTTGTTTGTTTTGTTTTTTGGACTTGGTACCATTGTAACACCATGTTTTTTTTTTTAGCCATACCATGGTACCTTGGAGTACCGAATACCAAGGTACATGAAAATGGGAATCCTGCAGTACCATGCTATTACCATCTAGTATTACAACTGCACTTTTTTGTAGTTATATGGTTCAATGTAAAAAAAAAATGAAATAAAAAAAACATGGTACTTTTTTGTAAGTGATTCAAACGTCATGAAAGTACATCAAACAAATGATCAGACACTCTTAATAAACAACTGCAATGTAAAAACTGGGCTCAATGAATGCATGAAAGCATTATTATAATAATAATCTAAAAGTAACAATGTCTGTGTTTTAAAACCTAGTGAGCTGCATACCTAAACAGCACTTGTGGGCACCATAAGTGCGTTTAAAAGTTCAAACAAAAATATTTGTGTGCATTATTGAGATATGAATGTTTGAACTGAACGTTCTAGCACGCGAGTGATATTTAAACATTTGAATCAAACGTTTGAATGCGATAATGCCCCAAAATTCTATGAATAGAACGTTTGTGCGTCAGCTATGTTTGAGCATTTGAAATAAAATGTTTGAATCTGATAATGCCTAAAAGTTCAACGAATCAAACGTTCTGGTGCGTCATTTTTATTTGTACATTTGAATCCAACTTTCAAATTCGCTAATACCTAAAAACTTGACGAATAGAACATTGTAATGTGTAAATTATACTTGACCATTTAAAATCAAATGTACAAATTCGCTAATGCCTAAAAGTTCAACGAATTGAAAGTTTAAGTGTGTCAGACTCAGTTATGCTTGAACATTTGAGTCTAACGATCAAATGGGATAACGCCCAAAATTCAAAGATTCAAACGTTCTGATGCGCCAGTTTTGTTTGACCATTTGAATCAAATGTTCAAATGCGTTAATGCCTAAAAGTTCTACGAATTAAACGTTTAAGTGCATCAGTTATGTTTGAACATTTTAATAAAACATTCAAATGGGATAACGCCCAAAATTTGACTAATCAAACGTTCTGGTGCATCAGATTTGTTTGAAAAATTATCAAACATTCGAATTCGATAATGCCTAAAAATTCTACAAATAGAAAGTTGTAATGTGTAAGATTTGAAAGTTCTTAAAATTCAACTAATTGAAATTTCAACAGCATCAGTTATGCTTTAATATTTGAATCAATAATGCCTATAAATTACAAATCAAACATTCTAGCACGTCAGTTATAATTGAACATTTTATTTAAATGTTTGGATGCAAATAATGGCCAAACATTCTACAAATCGAACATTCTAGCACGTCGGTTATATTTAAATATTTGAATCAAACGTTCAAATTCATTAATGTCTAAAAATTCTACAAAGCAATAATTGATATTTGAACATTTGAATAGAATAAATGCGATAAATCGATAAAGCCCAAAAGCTCTACAAAATCTACATTCGAGAGCGTCAGTTATATTGAACACATTTGCATCAAATGTTTCAATGCCCCCCAAAATACTATGGATCGGAAGGAATTTACCAGAGTCAAATTTACCAGTATTTTCAAAAGAGTGGTGTTCACATATGACCTCTAACATGAAAATTGCAGTAAATATTCTGGAAAACACTGTATGTGTGAAAGGGGATAGTGATTACATACATGCTGCTGAGGCCCAGTTGCATAAAGGAACATGTCATCTGTTTTTGCATAACCATGGTGAAATGTAGTTCAAATTACCAAAGCAAAACCGTTATAATAATACCAGAAACCCATGTTTAAATTATAGTGATAAACCATGGTAGCAGTATTATTAGGTATAGTGAATAAAGCATGTTTTTTTAACCATGGTACCTGCCCAAAAACTTGGTTACTCCAGTAATGTTAGTTATGTAATGTTACTACAGCATTATTATAGAACAAACCATGGTATTCTCTTAAGGGATAGCCTATATCAGTTCTCCTAATCATTTATTAATATTTTATTAGATTTGATGGTTCACTCACCTTTATGAACTGACTTTATAATCACTCTCGCTGTAGGCCCGCATGCACAGGACATACTTAAAACCAGATCTGATGGGAAAATAATAAGAATCAAACAATAATTCATACAAAATACTGCTTTTAATCCAACAGCACTGAAAATAATTGAATAAAAAAGGTAAAGTGCTGGCAGGATAATTGACAGGCCTAACCATACACAAAATGTCTTCTATTTTCTATGAAAATCAATTGTAAAACTAAAGGAGTGAAATCTCTCAATAACACGCAGTAATAACAGTGCAGTCATAAGCACGTGAGGTTGTTCAGGAGAAAACAGTTCTGATGGCAGTCGTGTACTTACTGGAACTCTGTGTCCGAGTTTACTCTACAACAGATCTTTCTCTTTCAATAAACGCCTTTAACAACAGGATCTTCGCAGGCTAAAAGGTTTTAAATATTTCATGCCAATGTCAGTGTATATATGTCTTGCAAATGCTGTTAGTTGAAGTGCAGTGCTGGCCA